>NW_027443826.1:0-34513 GCF_048569485.1 Anomaloglossus baeobatrachus | reverse complement strand
CACCAAACAGGACAAGCTTGCATCTGTTATAGTTTTGGAGAAAAATGTGTTCATTTCATGTATGCGCGAAATGCCTTAAAAATGGCTTTAAAATGGATTTGGAGCATGGAGACGATTATCTCGGGATTGCAAGATAACCAAACAAAACTTTTAGTGGATTTCTACTTATTTTATTAAATATCATCTCCACCAAACAGGACAAGCTTGCATCTGTTATAGTTTTGGAGAAAAATGTGTTCATTTCATGTATGCGCGAAATGCCTTAAAAATGGCTTTAAAATGGATTTGGAGCATGGAGACGATTATCTCGGGATTGCAAGATAACCAAACAAAACTTTTAGTGGATTTCTACTTATTTTATTAAATATCATCTCCACCAAACAGGACAAGCTTGCATCTGTTATAGTTTTGGAGAAAAATGTGTTCATTTCATGTATGCGCGAAATGCCTTAAAAATGGCTTTAAAATGGATTTGGAGCATGGAGACGATTATCTCGGGATTGCAAGATAACCAAACAAAACTTTTAGTGGATTTCTACTTATTTTATTAAATATCATCTCCACCAAACAGGACAAGCTTGCATCTGTTATAGTTTTGGAGAAAAATGTGTTCATTTCATGTATGCGCGAAATGCCTTAAAAATGGCTTTAAAATGGATTTGGAGCATGGAGACGATTATCTCGGGATTGCAAGATAACCAAACAAAACTTTTAGTGGATTTCTACTTATTTTATTAAATATCATCTCCACCAAACAGGACAAGCTTGCATCTGTTATAGTTTTGGAGAAAAATGTGTTCATTTCATGTATGCGCGAAATGCCTTAAAAATGGCTTTAAAATGGATTTGGAGCATGGAGACGATTATCTCGGGATTGCAAGATAACCAAACAAAACTTTTAGTGGATTTCTACTTATTTTATTAAATATCATCTCCACCAAACAGGACAAGCTTGCATCTGTTATAGTTTTGGAGAAAAATGTGTTCATTTCATGTATGCGCGAAATGCCTTAAAAATGGCTTTAAAATGGATTTGGAGCATGGAGACGATTATCTCGGGATTGCAAGATAACCAAACAAAACTTTTAGTGGATTTCTACTTATTTTATTAAATATCATCTCCACCAAACAGGACAAGCTTGCATCTGTTATAGTTTTGGAGAAAAATGTGTTCATTTCATGTATGCGCGAAATGCCTTAAAAATGGCTTTAAAATGGATTTGGAGCATGGAGACGATTATCTCGGGATTGCAAGATAACCAAACAAAACTTTTAGTGGATTTCTACTTATTTTATTAAATATCATCTCCACCAAACAGGACAAGCTTGCATCTGTTATAGTTTTGGAGAAAAATGTGTTCATTTCATGTATGCGCGAAATGCCTTAAAAATGGCTTTAAAATGGATTTGGAGCATGGAGACGATTATCTCGGGATTGCAAGATAACCAAACAAAACTTTTAGTGGATTTCTACTTATTTTATTAAATATCATCTCCACCAAACAGGACAAGCTTGCATCTGTTATAGTTTTGGAGAAAAATGTGTTCATTTCATGTATGCGCGAAATGCCTTAAAAATGGCTTTAAAATGGATTTGGAGCATGGAGACGATTATCTCGGGATTGCAAGATAACCAAACAAAACTTTTAGTGGATTTCTACTTATTTTATTAAATATCATCTCCACCAAACAGGACAAGCTTGCATCTGTTATAGTTTTGGAGAAAAATGTGTTCATTTCATGTATGCGCGAAATGCCTTAAAAATGGCTTTAAAATGGATTTGGAGCATGGAGACGATTATCTCGGGATTGCAAGATAACCAAACAAAACTTTTAGTGGATTTCTACTTATTTTATTAAATATCATCTCCACCAAACAGGACAAGCTTGCATCTGTTATAGTTTTGGAGAAAAATGTGTTCATTTCATGTATGCGCGAAATGCCTTAAAAATGGCTTTAAAATGGATTTGGAGCATGGAGACGATTATCTCGGGATTGCAAGATAACCAAACAAAACTTTTAGTGGATTTCTACTTATTTTATTAAATATCATCTCCACCAAACAGGACAAGCTTGCATCTGTTATAGTTTTGGAGAAAAATGTGTTCATTTCATGTATGCGCGAAATGCCTTAAAAATGGCTTTAAAATGGATTTGGAGCATGGAGACGATTATCTCGGGATTGCAAGATAACCAAACAAAACTTTTAGTGGATTTCTACTTATTTTATTAAATATCATCTCCACCAAACAGGACAAGCTTGCATCTGTTATAGTTTTGGAGAAAAATGTGTTCATTTCATGTATGCGCGAAATGCCTTAAAAATGGCTTTAAAATGGATTTGGAGCATGGAGACGATTATCTCGGGATTGCAAGATAACCAAACAAAACTTTTAGTGGATTTCTACTTATTTTATTAAATATCATCTCCACCAAACAGGACAAGCTTGCATCTGTTATAGTTTTGGAGAAAAATGTGTTCATTTCATGTATGCGCGAAATGCCTTAAAAATGGCTTTAAAATGGATTTGGAGCATGGAGACGATTATCTCGGGATTGCAAGATAACCAAACAAAACTTTTAGTGGATTTCTACTTATTTTATTAAATATCATCTCCACCAAACAGGACAAGCTTGCATCTGTTATAGTTTTGGAGAAAAATGTGTTCATTTCATGTATGCGCGAAATGCCTTAAAAATGGCTTTAAAATGGATTTGGAGCATGGAGACGATTATCTCGGGATTGCAAGATAACCAAACAAAACTTTTAGTGGATTTCTACTTATTTTATTAAATATCATCTCCACCAAACAGGACAAGCTTGCATCTGTTATAGTTTTGGAGAAAAATGTGTTCATTTCATGTATGCGCGAAATGCCTTAAAAATGGCTTTAAAATGGATTTGGAGCATGGAGACGATTATCTCGGGATTGCAAGATAACCAAACAAAACTTTTAGTGGATTTCTACTTATTTTATTAAATATCATCTCCACCAAACAGGACAAGCTTGCATCTGTTATAGTTTTGGAGAAAAATGTGTTCATTTCATGTATGCGCGAAATGCCTTAAAAATGGCTTTAAAATGGATTTGGAGCATGGAGACGATTATCTCGGGATTGCAAGATAACCAAACAAAACTTTTAGTGGATTTCTACTTATTTTATTAAATATCATCTCCACCAAACAGGACAAGCTTGCATCTGTTATAGTTTTGGAGAAAAATGTGTTCATTTCATGTATGCGCGAAATGCCTTAAAAATGGCTTTAAAATGGATTTGGAGCATGGAGACGATTATCTCGGGATTGCAAGATAACCAAACAAAACTTTTAGTGGATTTCTACTTATTTTATTAAATATCATCTCCACCAAACAGGACAAGCTTGCATCTGTTATAGTTTTGGAGAAAAATGTGTTCATTTCATGTATGCGCGAAATGCCTTAAAAATGGCTTTAAAATGGATTTGGAGCATGGAGACGATTATCTCGGGATTGCAAGATAACCAAACAAAACTTTTAGTGGATTTCTACTTATTTTATTAAATATCATCTCCACCAAACAGGACAAGCTTGCATCTGTTATAGTTTTGGAGAAAAATGTGTTCATTTCATGTATGCGCGAAATGCCTTAAAAATGGCTTTAAAATGGATTTGGAGCATGGAGACGATTATCTCGGGATTGCAAGATAACCAAACAAAACTTTTAGTGGATTTCTACTTATTTTATTAAATATCATCTCCACCAAACAGGACAAGCTTGCATCTGTTATAGTTTTGGAGAAAAATGTGTTCATTTCATGTATGCGCGAAATGCCTTAAAAATGGCTTTAAAATGGATTTGGAGCATGGAGACGATTATCTCGGGATTGCAAGATAACCAAACAAAACTTTTAGTGGATTTCTACTTATTTTATTAAATATCATCTCCACCAAACAGGACAAGCTTGCATCTGTTATAGTTTTGGAGAAAAATGTGTTCATTTCATGTATGCGCGAAATGCCTTAAAAATGGCTTTAAAATGGATTTGGAGCATGGAGACGATTATCTCGGGATTGCAAGATAACCAAACAAAACTTTTAGTGGATTTCTACTTATTTTATTAAATATCATCTCCACCAAACAGGACAAGCTTGCATCTGTTATAGTTTTGGAGAAAAATGTGTTCATTTCATGTATGCGCGAAATGCCTTAAAAATGGCTTTAAAATGGATTTGGAGCATGGAGACGATTATCTCGGGATTGCAAGATAACCAAACAAAACTTTTAGTGGATTTCTACTTATTTTATTAAATATCATCTCCACCAAACAGGACAAGCTTGCATCTGTTATAGTTTTGGAGAAAAATGTGTTCATTTCATGTATGCGCGAAATGCCTTAAAAATGGCTTTAAAATGGATTTGGAGCATGGAGACGATTATCTCGGGATTGCAAGATAACCAAACAAAACTTTTAGTGGATTTCTACTTATTTTATTAAATATCATCTCCACCAAACAGGACAAGCTTGCATCTGTTATAGTTTTGGAGAAAAATGTGTTCATTTCATGTATGCGCGAAATGCCTTAAAAATGGCTTTAAAATGGATTTGGAGCATGGAGACGATTATCTCGGGATTGCAAGATAACCAAACAAAACTTTTAGTGGATTTCTACTTATTTTATTAAATATCATCTCCACCAAACAGGACAAGCTTGCATCTGTTATAGTTTTGGAGAAAAATGTGTTCATTTCATGTATGCGCGAAATGCCTTAAAAATGGCTTTAAAATGGATTTGGAGCATGGAGACGATTATCTCGGGATTGCAAGATAACCAAACAAAACTTTTAGTGGATTTCTACTTATTTTATTAAATATCATCTCCACCAAACAGGACAAGCTTGCATCTGTTATAGTTTTGGAGAAAAATGTGTTCATTTCATGTATGCGCGAAATGCCTTAAAAATGGCTTTAAAATGGATTTGGAGCATGGAGACGATTATCTCGGGATTGCAAGATAACCAAACAAAACTTTTAGTGGATTTCTACTTATTTTATTAAATATCATCTCCACCAAACAGGACAAGCTTGCATCTGTTATAGTTTTGGAGAAAAATGTGTTCATTTCATGTATGCGCGAAATGCCTTAAAAATGGCTTTAAAATGGATTTGGAGCATGGAGACGATTATCTCGGGATTGCAAGATAACCAAACAAAACTTTTAGTGGATTTCTACTTATTTTATTAAATATCATCTCCACCAAACAGGACAAGCTTGCATCTGTTATAGTTTTGGAGAAAAATGTGTTCATTTCATGTATGCGCGAAATGCCTTAAAAATGGCTTTAAAATGGATTTGGAGCATGGAGACGATTATCTCGGGATTGCAAGATAACCAAACAAAACTTTTAGTGGATTTCTACTTATTTTATTAAATATCATCTCCACCAAACAGGACAAGCTTGCATCTGTTATAGTTTTGGAGAAAAATGTGTTCATTTCATGTATGCGCGAAATGCCTTAAAAATGGCTTTAAAATGGATTTGGAGCATGGAGACGATTATCTCGGGATTGCAAGATAACCAAACAAAACTTTTAGTGGATTTCTACTTATTTTATTAAATATCATCTCCACCAAACAGGACAAGCTTGCATCTGTTATAGTTTTGGAGAAAAATGTGTTCATTTCATGTATGCGCGAAATGCCTTAAAAATGGCTTTAAAATGGATTTGGAGCATGGAGACGATTATCTCGGGATTGCAAGATAACCAAACAAAACTTTTAGTGGATTTCTACTTATTTTATTAAATATCATCTCCACCAAACAGGACAAGCTTGCATCTGTTATAGTTTTGGAGAAAAATGTGTTCATTTCATGTATGCGCGAAATGCCTTAAAAATGGCTTTAAAATGGATTTGGAGCATGGAGACGATTATCTCGGGATTGCAAGATAACCAAACAAAACTTTTAGTGGATTTCTACTTATTTTATTAAATATCATCTCCACCAAACAGGACAAGCTTGCATCTGTTATAGTTTTGGAGAAAAATGTGTTCATTTCATGTATGCGCGAAATGCCTTAAAAATGGCTTTAAAATGGATTTGGAGCATGGAGACGATTATCTCGGGATTGCAAGATAACCAAACAAAACTTTTAGTGGATTTCTACTTATTTTATTAAATATCATCTCCACCAAACAGGACAAGCTTGCATCTGTTATAGTTTTGGAGAAAAATGTGTTCATTTCATGTATGCGCGAAATGCCTTAAAAATGGCTTTAAAATGGATTTGGAGCATGGAGACGATTATCTCGGGATTGCAAGATAACCAAACAAAACTTTTAGTGGATTTCTACTTATTTTATTAAATATCATCTCCACCAAACAGGACAAGCTTGCATCTGTTATAGTTTTGGAGAAAAATGTGTTCATTTCATGTATGCGCGAAATGCCTTAAAAATGGCTTTAAAATGGATTTGGAGCATGGAGACGATTATCTCGGGATTGCAAGATAACCAAACAAAACTTTTAGTGGATTTCTACTTATTTTATTAAATATCATCTCCACCAAACAGGACAAGCTTGCATCTGTTATAGTTTTGGAGAAAAATGTGTTCATTTCATGTATGCGCGAAATGCCTTAAAAATGGCTTTAAAATGGATTTGGAGCATGGAGACGATTATCTCGGGATTGCAAGATAACCAAACAAAACTTTTAGTGGATTTCTACTTATTTTATTAAATATCATCTCCACCAAACAGGACAAGCTTGCATCTGTTATAGTTTTGGAGAAAAATGTGTTCATTTCATGTATGCGCGAAATGCCTTAAAAATGGCTTTAAAATGGATTTGGAGCATGGAGACGATTATCTCGGGATTGCAAGATAACCAAACAAAACTTTTAGTGGATTTCTACTTATTTTATTAAATATCATCTCCACCAAACAGGACAAGCTTGCATCTGTTATAGTTTTGGAGAAAAATGTGTTCATTTCATGTATGCGCGAAATGCCTTAAAAATGGCTTTAAAATGGATTTGGAGCATGGAGACGATTATCTCGGGATTGCAAGATAACCAAACAAAACTTTTAGTGGATTTCTACTTATTTTATTAAATATCATCTCCACCAAACAGGACAAGCTTGCATCTGTTATAGTTTTGGAGAAAAATGTGTTCATTTCATGTATGCGCGAAATGCCTTAAAAATGGCTTTAAAATGGATTTGGAGCATGGAGACGATTATCTCGGGATTGCAAGATAACCAAACAAAACTTTTAGTGGATTTCTACTTATTTTATTAAATATCATCTCCACCAAACAGGACAAGCTTGCATCTGTTATAGTTTTGGAGAAAAATGTGTTCATTTCATGTATGCGCGAAATGCCTTAAAAATGGCTTTAAAATGGATTTGGAGCATGGAGACGATTATCTCGGGATTGCAAGATAACCAAACAAAACTTTTAGTGGATTTCTACTTATTTTATTAAATATCATCTCCACCAAACAGGACAAGCTTGCATCTGTTATAGTTTTGGAGAAAAATGTGTTCATTTCATGTATGCGCGAAATGCCTTAAAAATGGCTTTAAAATGGATTTGGAGCATGGAGACGATTATCTCGGGATTGCAAGATAACCAAACAAAACTTTTAGTGGATTTCTACTTATTTTATTAAATATCATCTCCACCAAACAGGACAAGCTTGCATCTGTTATAGTTTTGGAGAAAAATGTGTTCATTTCATGTATGCGCGAAATGCCTTAAAAATGGCTTTAAAATGGATTTGGAGCATGGAGACGATTATCTCGGGATTGCAAGATAACCAAACAAAACTTTTAGTGGATTTCTACTTATTTTATTAAATATCATCTCCACCAAACAGGACAAGCTTGCATCTGTTATAGTTTTGGAGAAAAATGTGTTCATTTCATGTATGCGCGAAATGCCTTAAAAATGGCTTTAAAATGGATTTGGAGCATGGAGACGATTATCTCGGGATTGCAAGATAACCAAACAAAACTTTTAGTGGATTTCTACTTATTTTATTAAATATCATCTCCACCAAACAGGACAAGCTTGCATCTGTTATAGTTTTGGAGAAAAATGTGTTCATTTCATGTATGCGCGAAATGCCTTAAAAATGGCTTTAAAATGGATTTGGAGCATGGAGACGATTATCTCGGGATTGCAAGATAACCAAACAAAACTTTTAGTGGATTTCTACTTATTTTATTAAATATCATCTCCACCAAACAGGACAAGCTTGCATCTGTTATAGTTTTGGAGAAAAATGTGTTCATTTCATGTATGCGCGAAATGCCTTAAAAATGGCTTTAAAATGGATTTGGAGCATGGAGACGATTATCTCGGGATTGCAAGATAACCAAACAAAACTTTTAGTGGATTTCTACTTATTTTATTAAATATCATCTCCACCAAACAGGACAAGCTTGCATCTGTTATAGTTTTGGAGAAAAATGTGTTCATTTCATGTATGCGCGAAATGCCTTAAAAATGGCTTTAAAATGGATTTGGAGCATGGAGACGATTATCTCGGGATTGCAAGATAACCAAACAAAACTTTTAGTGGATTTCTACTTATTTTATTAAATATCATCTCCACCAAACAGGACAAGCTTGCATCTGTTATAGTTTTGGAGAAAAATGTGTTCATTTCATGTATGCGCGAAATGCCTTAAAAATGGCTTTAAAATGGATTTGGAGCATGGAGACGATTATCTCGGGATTGCAAGATAACCAAACAAAACTTTTAGTGGATTTCTACTTATTTTATTAAATATCATCTCCACCAAACAGGACAAGCTTGCATCTGTTATAGTTTTGGAGAAAAATGTGTTCATTTCATGTATGCGCGAAATGCCTTAAAAATGGCTTTAAAATGGATTTGGAGCATGGAGACGATTATCTCGGGATTGCAAGATAACCAAACAAAACTTTTAGTGGATTTCTACTTATTTTATTAAATATCATCTCCACCAAACAGGACAAGCTTGCATCTGTTATAGTTTTGGAGAAAAATGTGTTCATTTCATGTATGCGCGAAATGCCTTAAAAATGGCTTTAAAATGGATTTGGAGCATGGAGACGATTATCTCGGGATTGCAAGATAACCAAACAAAACTTTTAGTGGATTTCTACTTATTTTATTAAATATCATCTCCACCAAACAGGACAAGCTTGCATCTGTTATAGTTTTGGAGAAAAATGTGTTCATTTCATGTATGCGCGAAATGCCTTAAAAATGGCTTTAAAATGGATTTGGAGCATGGAGACGATTATCTCGGGATTGCAAGATAACCAAACAAAACTTTTAGTGGATTTCTACTTATTTTATTAAATATCATCTCCACCAAACAGGACAAGCTTGCATCTGTTATAGTTTTGGAGAAAAATGTGTTCATTTCATGTATGCGCGAAATGCCTTAAAAATGGCTTTAAAATGGATTTGGAGCATGGAGACGATTATCTCGGGATTGCAAGATAACCAAACAAAACTTTTAGTGGATTTCTACTTATTTTATTAAATATCATCTCCACCAAACAGGACAAGCTTGCATCTGTTATAGTTTTGGAGAAAAATGTGTTCATTTCATGTATGCGCGAAATGCCTTAAAAATGGCTTTAAAATGGATTTGGAGCATGGAGACGATTATCTCGGGATTGCAAGGTAACCAAACAAAACTTTTAGTGGATTTCTACTTATTTTATTAAATATCATCTCCACCAAACAGGACAAGCTTGCATCTGTTATAGTTTTGGAGAAAAATGTGTTCATTTCATGTATGCGCGAAGTGCCTTAAAAATGGCTTTAAAATGGATTTGGAGCATGGAGACGATTATCTCGGGATTGCAAGGTAACCAAACAAAACTTTTAGTGGATTTCTACTTATTTTATTAAATATCATCTCCACCAAACAGGACAAGCTTGCATCTGTTATAGTTTTGGAGAAAAATGTGTTCATTTCATGTATGCGCGAAACGCCTTAAAAATGGCTTTAAAATGGATTTGGAGCATGGAGACGATTATCTCGGGATTGCAAGATAACCAAACAAAACTTTTAGTGGATTTCTACTTATTTTATTAAATATCATCTCCACCAAACAGGACAAGCTTGCATCTGTTATAGTTTTGGAGAAAAATGTGTTCATTTCATGTATGCGCGAAATGCCTTAAAAATGGCTTTAAAATGGATTTGGAGCATGGAGACGATTATCTCGGGATTGCAAGATAACCAAACAAAACTTTTAGTGGATTTCTACTTATTTTATTAAATATCATCTCCACCAAACAGGACAAGCTTGCATCTGTTATAGTTTTGGAGAAAAATGTGTTCATTTCATGTATGCGCGAAATGCCTTAAAAATGGCTTTAAAATGGATTTGGAGCATGGAGACGATTATCTCGGGATTGCAAGATAACCAAACAAAACTTTTAGTGGATTTCTACTTATTTTATTAAATATCATCTCCACCAAACAGGACAAGCTTGCATCTGTTATAGTTTTGGAGAAAAATGTGTTCATTTCATGTATGCGCGAAATGCCTTAAAAATGGCTTTAAAATGGATTTGGAGCATGGAGACGATTATCTCGGGATTGCAAGATAACCAAACAAAACTTTTAGTGGATTTCTACTTATTTTATTAAATATCATCTCCACCAAACAGGACAAGCTTGCATCTGTTATAGTTTTGGAGAAAAATGTGTTCATTTCATGTATGCGCGAAATGCCTTAAAAATGGCTTTAAAATGGATTTGGAGCATGGAGACGATTATCTCGGGATTGCAAGATAACCAAACAAAACTTTTAGTGGATTTCTACTTATTTTATTAAATATCATCTCCACCAAACAGGACAAGCTTGCATCTGTTATAGTTTTGGAGAAAAATGTGTTCATTTCATGTATGCGCGAAATGCCTTAAAAATGGCTTTAAAATGGATTTGGAGCATGGAGACGATTATCTCGGGATTGCAAGATAACCAAACAAAACTTTTAGTGGATTTCTACTTATTTTATTAAATATCATCTCCACCAAACAGGACAAGCTTGCATCTGTTATAGTTTTGGAGAAAAATGTGTTCATTTCATGTATGCGCGAAATGCCTTAAAAATGGCTTTAAAATGGATTTGGAGCATGGAGACGATTATCTCGGGATTGCAAGATAACCAAACAAAACTTTTAGTGGATTTCTACTTATTTTATTAAATATCATCTCCACCAAACAGGACAAGCTTGCATCTGTTATAGTTTTGGAGAAAAATGTGTTCATTTCATGTATGCGCGAAATGCCTTAAAAATGGCTTTAAAATGGATTTGGAGCATGGAGACGATTATCTCGGGATTGCAAGATAACCAAACAAAACTTTTAGTGGATTTCTACTTATTTTATTAAATATCATCTCCACCAAACAGGACAAGCTTGCATCTGTTATAGTTTTGGAGAAAAATGTGTTCATTTCATGTATGCGCGAAATGCCTTAAAAATGGCTTTAAAATGGATTTGGAGCATGGAGACGATTATCTCGGGATTGCAAGATAACCAAACAAAACTTTTAGTGGATTTCTACTTATTTTATTAAATATCATCTCCACCAAACAGGACAAGCTTGCATCTGTTATAGTTTTGGAGAAAAATGTGTTCATTTCATGTATGCGCGAAATGCCTTAAAAATGGCTTTAAAATGGATTTGGAGCATGGAGACGATTATCTCGGGATTGCAAGATAACCAAACAAAACTTTTAGTGGATTTCTACTTATTTTATTAAATATCATCTCCACCAAACAGGACAAGCTTGCATCTGTTATAGTTTTGGAGAAAAATGTGTTCATTTCATGTATGCGCGAAATGCCTTAAAAATGGCTTTAAAATGGATTTGGAGCATGGAGACGATTATCTCGGGATTGCAAGATAACCAAACAAAACTTTTAGTGGATTTCTACTTATTTTATTAAATATCATCTCCACCAAACAGGACAAGCTTGCATCTGTTATAGTTTTGGAGAAAAATGTGTTCATTTCATGTATGCGCGAAATGCCTTAAAAATGGCTTTAAAATGGATTTGGAGCATGGAGACGATTATCTCGGGATTGCAAGATAACCAAACAAAACTTTTAGTGGATTTCTACTTATTTTATTAAATATCATCTCCACCAAACAGGACAAGCTTGCATCTGTTATAGTTTTGGAGAAAAATGTGTTCATTTCATGTATGCGCGAAATGCCTTAAAAATGGCTTTAAAATGGATTTGGAGCATGGAGACGATTATCTCGGGATTGCAAGATAACCAAACAAAACTTTTAGTGGATTTCTACTTATTTTATTAAATATCATCTCCACCAAACAGGACAAGCTTGCATCTGTTATAGTTTTGGAGAAAAATGTGTTCATTTCATGTATGCGCGAAATGCCTTAAAAATGGCTTTAAAATGGATTTGGAGCATGGAGACGATTATCTCGGGATTGCAAGATAACCAAACAAAACTTTTAGTGGATTTCTACTTATTTTATTAAATATCATCTCCACCAAACAGGACAAGCTTGCATCTGTTATAGTTTTGGAGAAAAATGTGTTCATTTCATGTATGCGCGAAATGCCTTAAAAATGGCTTTAAAATGGATTTGGAGCATGGAGACGATTATCTCGGGATTGCAAGATAACCAAACAAAACTTTTAGTGGATTTCTACTTATTTTATTAAATATCATCTCCACCAAACAGGACAAGCTTGCATCTGTTATAGTTTTGGAGAAAAATGTGTTCATTTCATGTATGCGCGAAATGCCTTAAAAATGGCTTTAAAATGGATTTGGAGCATGGAGACGATTATCTCGGGATTGCAAGATAACCAAACAAAACTTTTAGTGGATTTCTACTTATTTTATTAAATATCATCTCCACCAAACAGGACAAGCTTGCATCTGTTATAGTTTTGGAGAAAAATGTGTTCATTTCATGTATGCGCGAAATGCCTTAAAAATGGCTTTAAAATGGATTTGGAGCATGGAGACGATTATCTCGGGATTGCAAGATAACCAAACAAAACTTTTAGTGGATTTCTACTTATTTTATTAAATATCATCTCCACCAAACAGGACAAGCTTGCATCTGTTATAGTTTTGGAGAAAAATGTGTTCATTTCATGTATGCGCGAAATGCCTTAAAAATGGCTTTAAAATGGATTTGGAGCATGGAGACGATTATCTCGGGATTGCAAGATAACCAAACAAAACTTTTAGTGGATTTCTACTTATTTTATTAAATATCATCTCCACCAAACAGGACAAGCTTGCATCTGTTATAGTTTTGGAGAAAAATGTGTTCATTTCATGTATGCGCGAAATGCCTTAAAAATGGCTTTAAAATGGATTTGGAGCATGGAGACGATTATCTCGGGATTGCAAGATAACCAAACAAAACTTTTAGTGGATTTCTACTTATTTTATTAAATATCATCTCCACCAAACAGGACAAGCTTGCATCTGTTATAGTTTTGGAGAAAAATGTGTTCATTTCATGTATGCGCGAAATGCCTTAAAAATGGCTTTAAAATGGATTTGGAGCATGGAGACGATTATCTCGGGATTGCAAGATAACCAAACAAAACTTTTAGTGGATTTCTACTTATTTTATTAAATATCATCTCCACCAAACAGGACAAGCTTGCATCTGTTATAGTTTTGGAGAAAAATGTGTTCATTTCATGTATGCGCGAAATGCCTTAAAAATGGCTTTAAAATGGATTTGGAGCATGGAGACGATTATCTCGGGATTGCAAGATAACCAAACAAAACTTTTAGTGGATTTCTACTTATTTTATTAAATATCATCTCCACCAAACAGGACAAGCTTGCATCTGTTATAGTTTTGGAGAAAAATGTGTTCATTTCATGTATGCGCGAAATGCCTTAAAAATGGCTTTAAAATGGATTTGGAGCATGGAGACGATTATCTCGGGATTGCAAGATAACCAAACAAAACTTTTAGTGGATTTCTACTTATTTTATTAAATATCATCTCCACCAAACAGGACAAGCTTGCATCTGTTATAGTTTTGGAGAAAAATGTGTTCATTTCATGTATGCGCGAAATGCCTTAAAAATGGCTTTAAAATGGATTTGGAGCATGGAGACGATTATCTCGGGATTGCAAGATAACCAAACAAAACTTTTAGTGGATTTCTACTTATTTTATTAAATATCATCTCCACCAAACAGGACAAGCTTGCATCTGTTATAGTTTTGGAGAAAAATGTGTTCATTTCATGTATGCGCGAAATGCCTTAAAAATGGCTTTAAAATGGATTTGGAGCATGGAGACGATTATCTCGGGATTGCAAGATAACCAAACAAAACTTTTAGTGGATTTCTACTTATTTTATTAAATATCATCTCCACCAAACAGGACAAGCTTGCATCTGTTATAGTTTTGGAGAAAAATGTGTTCATTTCATGTATGCGCGAAATGCCTTAAAAATGGCTTTAAAATGGATTTGGAGCATGGAGACGATTATCTCGGGATTGCAAGATAACCAAACAAAACTTTTAGTGGATTTCTACTTATTTTATTAAATATCATCTCCACCAAACAGGACAAGCTTGCATCTGTTATAGTTTTGGAGAAAAATGTGTTCATTTCATGTATGCGCGAAATCGCCTTAAAAATGGCTTTAAAATGGATTTGGAGCATGGAGACGATTATCTCGGGATTGCAAGATAACCAAACAAAACTTTTAGTGGATTTCTACTTATTTTATTAAATATCATCTCCACCAAACAGGACAAGCTTGCATCTGTTATAGTTTTGGAGAAAAATGTGTTCATTTCATGTATGCGCGAAATGCCTTAAAAATGGCTTTAAAATGGATTTGGAGCATGGAGACGATTATCTCGGGATTGCAAGATAACCAAACAAAACTTTTAGTGGATTTCTACTTATTTTATTAAATATCATCTCCACCAAACAGGACAAGCTTGCATCTGTTATAGTTTTGGAGAAAAATGTGTTCATTTCATGTATGCGCGAAATGCCTTAAAAATGGCTTTAAAATGGATTTGGAGCATGGAGACGATTATCTCGGGATTGCAAGATAACCAAACAAAACTTTTAGTGGATTTCTACTTATTTTATTAAATATCATCTCCACCAAACAGGACAAGCTTGCATCTGTTATAGTTTTGGAGAAAAATGTGTTCATTTCATGTATGCGCGAAATGCCTTAAAAATGGCTTTAAAATGGATTTGGAGCATGGAGACGATTATCTCGGGATTGCAAGATAACCAAACAAAACTTTTAGTGGATTTCTACTTATTTTATTAAATATCATCTCCACCAAACAGGACAAGCTTGCATCTGTTATAGTTTTGGAGAAAAATGTGTTCATTTCATGTATGCGCGAAATGCCTTAAAAATGGCTTTAAAATGGATTTGGAGCATGGAGACGATTATCTCGGGATTGCAAGATAACCAAACAAAACTTTTAGTGGATTTCTACTTATTTTATTAAATATCATCTCCACCAAACAGGACAAGCTTGCATCTGTTATAGTTTTGGAGAAAAATGTGTTCATTTCATGTATGCGCGAAATGCCTTAAAAATGGCTTTAAAATGGATTTGGAGCATGGAGACGATTATCTCGGGATTGCAAGATAACCAAACAAAACTTTTAGTGGATTTCTACTTATTTTATTAAATATCATCTCCACCAAACAGGACAAGCTTGCATCTGTTATAGTTTTGGAGAAAAATGTGTTCATTTCATGTATGCGCGAAATGCCTTAAAAATGGCTTTAAAATGGATTTGGAGCATGGAGACGATTATCTCGGGATTGCAAGATAACCAAACAAAACTTTTAGTGGATTTCTACTTATTTTATTAAATATCATCTCCACCAAACAGGACAAGCTTGCATCTGTTATAGTTTTGGAGAAAAATGTGTTCATTTCATGTATGCGCGAAATGCCTTAAAAATGGCTTTAAAATGGATTTGGAGCATGGAGACGATTATCTCGGGATTGCAAGATAACCAAACAAAACTTTTAGTGGATTTCTACTTATTTTATTAAATATCATCTCCACCAAACAGGACAAGCTTGCATCTGTTATAGTTTTGGAGAAAAATGTGTTCATTTCATGTATGCGCGAAATGCCTTAAAAATGGCTTTAAAATGGATTTGGAGCATGGAGACGATTATCTCGGGATTGCAAGATAACCAAACAAAACTTTTAGTGGATTTCTACTTATTTTATTAAATATCATCTCCACCAAACAGGACAAGCTTGCATCTGTTATAGTTTTGGAGAAAAATGTGTTCATTTCATGTATGCGCGAAATGCCTTAAAAATGGCTTTAAAATGGATTTGGAGCATGGAGACGATTATCTCGGGATTGCAAGATAACCAAACAAAACTTTTAGTGGATTTCTACTTATTTTATTAAATATCATCTCCACCAAACAGGACAAGCTTGCATCTGTTATAGTTTTGGAGAAAAATGTGTTCATTTCATGTATGCGCGAAATGCCTTAAAAATGGCTTTAAAATGGATTTGGAGCATGGAGACGATTATCTCGGGATTGCAAGATAACCAAACAAAACTTTTAGTGGATTTCTACTTATTTTATTAAATATCATCTCCACCAAACAGGACAAGCTTGCATCTGTTATAGTTTTGGAGAAAAATGTGTTCATTTCATGTATGCGCGAAATGCCTTAAAAATGGCTTTAAAATGGATTTGGAGCATGGAGACGATTATCTCGGGATTGCAAGATAACCAAACAAAACTTTTAGTGGATTTCTACTTATTTTATTAAATATCATCTCCACCAAACAGGACAAGCTTGCATCTGTTATAGTTTTGGAGAAAAATGTGTTCATTTCATGTATGCGCGAAATGCCTTAAAAATGGCTTTAAAATGGATTTGGAGCATGGAGACGATTATCTCGGGATTGCAAGATAACCAAACAAAACTTTTAGTGGATTTCTACTTATTTTATTAAATATCATCTCCACCAAACAGGACAAGCTTGCATCTGTTATAGTTTTGGAGAAAAATGTGTTCATTTCATGTATGCGCGAAATGCCTTAAAAATGGCTTTAAAATGGATTTGGAGCATGGAGACGATTATCTCGGGATTGCAAGATAACCAAACAAAACTTTTAGTGGATTTCTACTTATTTTATTAAATATCATCTCCACCAAACAGGACAAGCTTGCATCTGTTATAGTTTTGGAGAAAAATGTGTTCATTTCATGTATGCGCGAAATGCCTTAAAAATGGCTTTAAAATGGATTTGGAGCATGGAGACGATTATCTCGGGATTGCAAGATAACCAAACAAAACTTTTAGTGGATTTCTACTTATTTTATTAAATATCATCTCCACCAAACAGGACAAGCTTGCATCTGTTATAGTTTTGGAGAAAAATGTGTTCATTTCATGTATGCGCGAAATGCCTTAAAAATGGCTTTAAAATGGATTTGGAGCATGGAGACGATTATCTCGGGATTGCAAGATAACCAAACAAAACTTTTAGTGGATTTCTACTTATTTTATTAAATATCATCTCCACCAAACAGGACAAGCTTGCATCTGTTATAGTTTTGGAGAAAAATGTGTTCATTTCATGTATGCGCGAAATGCCTTAAAAATGGCTTTAAAATGGATTTGGAGCATGGAGACGATTATCTCGGGATTGCAAGATAACCAAACAAAACTTTTAGTGGATTTCTACTTATTTTATTAAATATCATCTCCACCAAACAGGACAAGCTTGCATCTGTTATAGTTTTGGAGAAAAATGTGTTCATTTCATGTATGCGCGAAATGCCTTAAAAATGGCTTTAAAATGGATTTGGAGCATGGAGACGATTATCTCGGGATTGCAAGATAACCAAACAAAACTTTTAGTGGATTTCTACTTATTTTATTAAATATCATCTCCACCAAACAGGACAAGCTTGCATCTGTTATAGTTTTGGAGAAAAATGTGTTCATTTCATGTATGCGCGAAATGCCTTAAAAATGGCTTTAAAATGGATTTGGAGCATGGAGACGATTATCTCGGGATTGCAAGATAACCAAACAAAACTTTTAGTGGATTTCTACTTATTTTATTAAATATCATCTCCACCAAACAGGACAAGCTTGCATCTGTTATAGTTTTGGAGAAAAATGTGTTCATTTCATGTATGCGCGAAATGCCTTAAAAATGGCTTTAAAATGGATTTGGAGCATGGAGACGATTATCTCGGGATTGCAAGATAACCAAACAAAACTTTTAGTGGATTTCTACTTATTTTATTAAATATCATCTCCACCAAACAGGACAAGCTTGCATCTGTTATAGTTTTGGAGAAAAATGTGTTCATTTCATGTATGCGCGAAATGCCTTAAAAATGGCTTTAAAATGGATTTGGAGCATGGAGACGATTATCTCGGGATTGCAAGATAACCAAACAAAACTTTTAGTGGATTTCTACTTATTTTATTAAATATCATCTCCACCAAACAGGACAAGCTTGCATCTGTTATAGTTTTGGAGAAAAATGTGTTCATTTCATGTATGCGCGAAATGCCTTAAAAATGGCTTTAAAATGGATTTGGAGCATGGAGACGATTATCTCGGGATTGCAAGATAACCAAACAAAACTTTTAGTGGATTTCTACTTATTTTATTAAATATCATCTCCACCAAACAGGACAAGCTTGCATCTGTTATAGTTTTGGAGAAAAATGTGTTCATTTCATGTATGCGCGAAATGCCTTAAAAATGGCTTTAAAATGGATTTGGAGCATGGAGACGATTATCTCGGGATTGCAAGATAACCAAACAAAACTTTTAGTGGATTTCTACTTATTTTATTAAATATCATCTCCACCAAACAGGACAAGCTTGCATCTGTTATAGTTTTGGAGAAAAATGTGTTCATTTCATGTATGCGCGAAATGCCTTAAAAATGGCTTTAAAATGGATTTGGAGCATGGAGACGATTATCTCGGGATTGCAAGATAACCAAACAAAACTTTTAGTGGATTTCTACTTATTTTATTAAATATCATCTCCACCAAACAGGACAAGCTTGCATCTGTTATAGTTTTGGAGAAAAATGTGTTCATTTCATGTATGCGCGAAATGCCTTAAAAATGGCTTTAAAATGGATTTGGAGCATGGAGACGATTATCTCGGGATTGCAAGATAACCAAACAAAACTTTTAGTGGATTTCTACTTATTTTATTAAATATCATCTCCACCAAACAGGACAAGCTTGCATCTGTTATAGTTTTGGAGAAAAATGTGTTCATTTCATGTATGCGCGAAATGCCTTAAAAATGGCTTTAAAATGGATTTGGAGCATGGAGACGATTATCTCGGGATTGCAAGATAACCAAACAAAACTTTTAGTGGATTTCTACTTATTTTATTAAATATCATCTCCACCAAACAGGACAAGCTTGCATCTGTTATAGTTTTGGAGAAAAATGTGTTCATTTCATGTATGCGCGAAATGCCTTAAAAATGGCTTTAAAATGGATTTGGAGCATGGAGACGATTATCTCGGGATTGCAAGATAACCAAACAAAACTTTTAGTGGATTTCTACTTATTTTATTAAATATCATCTCCACCAAACAGGACAAGCTTGCATCTGTTATAGTTTTGGAGAAAAATGTGTTCATTTCATGTATGCGCGAAATGCCTTAAAAATGGCTTTAAAATGGATTTGGAGCATGGAGACGATTATCTCGGGATTGCAAGATAACCAAACAAAACTTTTAGTGGATTTCTACTTATTTTATTAAATATCATCTCCACCAAACAGGACAAGCTTGCATCTGTTATAGTTTTGGAGAAAAATGTGTTCATTTCATGTATGCGCGAAATGCCTTAAAAATGGCTTTAAAATGGATTTGGAGCATGGAGACGATTATCTCGGGATTGCAAGATAACCAAACAAAACTTTTAGTGGATTTCTACTTATTTTATTAAATATCATCTCCACCAAACAGGACAAGCTTGCATCTGTTATAGTTTTGGAGAAAAATGTGTTCATTTCATGTATGCGCGAAATGCCTTAAAAATGGCTTTAAAATGGATTTGGAGCATGGAGACGATTATCTCGGGATTGCAAGATAACCAAACAAAACTTTTAGTGGATTTCTACTTATTTTATTAAATATCATCTCCACCAAACAGGACAAGCTTGCATCTGTTATAGTTTTGGAGAAAAATGTGTTCATTTCATGTATGCGCGAAATGCCTTAAAAATGGCTTTAAAATGGATTTGGAGCATGGAGACGATTATCTCGGGATTGCAAGATAACCAAACAAAACTTTTAGTGGATTTCTACTTATTTTATTAAATATCATCTCCACCAAACAGGACAAGCTTGCATCTGTTATAGTTTTGGAGAAAAATGTGTTCATTTCATGTATGCGCGAAATGCCTTAAAAATGGCTTTAAAATGGATTTGGAGCATGGAGACGATTATCTCGGGATTGCAAGATAACCAAACAAAACTTTTAGTGGATTTCTACTTATTTTATTAAATATCATCTCCACCAAACAGGACAAGCTTGCATCTGTTATAGTTTTGGAGAAAAATGTGTTCATTTCATGTATGCGCGAAATGCCTTAAAAATGGCTTTAAAATGGATTTGGAGCATGGAGACGATTATCTCGGGATTGCAAGATAACCAAACAAAACTTTTAGTGGATTTCTACTTATTTTATTAAATATCATCTCCACCAAACAGGACAAGCTTGCATCTGTTATAGTTTTGGAGAAAAATGTGTTCATTTCATGTATGCGCGAAATGCCTTAAAAATGGCTTTAAAATGGATTTGGAGCATGGAGACGATTATCTCGGGATTGCAAGATAACCAAACAAAACTTTTAGTGGATTTCTACTTATTTTATTAAATATCATCTCCACCAAACAGGACAAGCTTGCATCTGTTATAGTTTTGGAGAAAAATGTGTTCATTTCATGTATGCGCGAAATGCCTTAAAAATGGCTTTAAAATGGATTTGGAGCATGGAGACGATTATCTCGGGATTGCAAGATAACCAAACAAAACTTTTAGTGGATTTCTACTTATTTTATTAAATATCATCTCCACCAAACAGGACAAGCTTGCATCTGTTATAGTTTTGGAGAAAAATGTGTTCATTTCATGTATGCGCGAAATGCCTTAAAAATGGCTTTAAAATGGATTTGGAGCATGGAGACGATTATCTCGGGATTGCAAGATAACCAAACAAAACTTTTAGTGGATTTCTACTTATTTTATTAAATATCATCTCCACCAAACAGGACAAGCTTGCATCTGTTATAGTTTTGGAGAAAAATGTGTTCATTTCATGTATGCGCGAAATGCCTTAAAAATGGCTTTAAAATGGATTTGGAGCATGGAGACGATTATCTCGGGATTGCAAGATAACCAAACAAAACTTTTAGTGGATTTCTACTTATTTTATTAAATATCATCTCCACCAAACAGGACAAGCTTGCATCTGTTATAGTTTTGGAGAAAAATGTGTTCATTTCATGTATGCGCGAAATGCCTTAAAAATGGCTTTAAAATGGATTTGGAGCATGGAGACGATTATCTCGGGATTGCAAGATAACCAAACAAAACTTTTAGTGGATTTCTACTTATTTTATTAAATATCATCTCCACCAAACAGGACAAGCTTGCATCTGTTATAGTTTTGGAGAAAAATGTGTTCATTTCATGTATGCGCGAAATGCCTTAAAAATGGCTTTAAAATGGATTTGGAGCATGGAGACGATTATCTCGGGATTGCAAGATAACCAAACAAAACTTTTAGTGGATTTCTACTTATTTTATTAAATATCATCTCCACCAAACAGGACAAGCTTGCATCTGTTATAGTTTTGGAGAAAAATGTGTTCATTTCATGTATGCGCGAAATGCCTTAAAAATGGCTTTAAAATGGATTTGGAGCATGGAGACGATTATCTCGGGATTGCAAGATAACCAAACAAAACTTTTAGTGGATTTCTACTTATTTTATTAAATATCATCTCCACCAAACAGGACAAGCTTGCATCTGTTATAGTTTTGGAGAAAAATGTGTTCATTTCATGTATGCGCGAAATGCCTTAAAAATGGCTTTAAAATGGATTTGGAGCATGGAGACGATTATCTCGGGATTGCAAGATAACCAAACAAAACTTTTAGTGGATTTCTACTTATTTTATTAAATATCATCTCCACCAAACAGGACAAGCTTGCATCTGTTATAGTTTTGGAGAAAAATGTGTTCATTTCATGTATGCGCGAAATGCCTTAAAAATGGCTTTAAAATGGATTTGGAGCATGGAGACGATTATCTCGGGATTGCAAGATAACCAAACAAAACTTTTAGTGGATTTCTACTTATTTTATTAAATATCATCTCCACCAAACAGGACAAGCTTGCATCTGTTATAGTTTTGGAGAAAAATGTGTTCATTTCATGTATGCGCGAAATGCCTTAAAAATGGCTTTAAAATGGATTTGGAGCATGGAGACGATTATCTCGGGATTGCAAGATAACCAAACAAAACTTTTAGTGGATTTCTACTTATTTTATTAAATATCATCTCCACCAAACAGGACAAGCTTGCATCTGTTATAGTTTTGGAGAAAAATGTGTTCATTTCATGTATGCGCGAAATGCCTTAAAAATGGCTTTAAAATGGATTTGGAGCATGGAGACGATTATCTCGGGATTGCAAGATAACCAAACAAAACTTTTAGTGGATTTCTACTTATTTTATTAAATATCATCTCCACCAAACAGGACAAGCTTGCATCTGTTATAGTTTTGGAGAAAAATGTGTTCATTTCATGTATGCGCGAAATGCCTTAAAAATGGCTTTAAAATGGATTTGGAGCATGGAGACGATTATCTCGGGATTGCAAGATAACCAAACAAAACTTTTAGTGGATTTCTACTTATTTTATTAAATATCATCTCCACCAAACAGGACAAGCTTGCATCTGTTATAGTTTTGGAGAAAAATGTGTTCATTTCATGTATGCGCGAAATGCCTTAAAAATGGCTTTAAAATGGATTTGGAGCATGGAGACGATTATCTCGGGATTGCAAGATAACCAAACAAAACTTTTAGTGGATTTCTACTTATTTTATTAAATATCATCTCCACCAAACAGGACAAGCTTGCATCTGTTATAGTTTTGGAGAAAAATGTGTTCATTTCATGTATGCGCGAAATGCCTTAAAAATGGCTTTAAAATGGATTTGGAGCATGGAGACGATTATCTCGGGATTGCAAGATAACCAAACAAAACTTTTAGTGGATTTCTACTTATTTTATTAAATATCATCTCCACCAAACAGGACAAGCTTGCATCTGTTATAGTTTTGGAGAAAAATGTGTTCATTTCATGTATGCGCGAAATGCCTTAAAAATGGCTTTAAAATGGATTTGGAGCATGGAGACGATTATCTCGGGATTGCAAGATAACCAAACAAAACTTTTAGTGGATTTCTACTTATTTTATTAAATATCATCTCCACCAAACAGGACAAGCTTGCATCTGTTATAGTTTTGGAGAAAAATGTGTTCATTTCATGTATGCGCGAAATGCCTTAAAAATGGCTTTAAAATGGATTTGGAGCATGGAGACGATTATCTCGGGATTGCAAGATAACCAAACAAAACTTTTAGTGGATTTCTACTTATTTTATTAAATATCATCTCCACCAAACAGGACAAGCTTGCATCTGTTATAGTTTTGGAGAAAAATGTGTTCATTTCATGTATGCGCGAAATGCCTTAAAAATGGCTTTAAAATGGATTTGGAGCATGGAGACGATTATCTCGGGATTGCAAGATAACCAAACAAAACTTTTAGTGGATTTCTACTTATTTTATTAAATATCATCTCCACCAAACAGGACAAGCTTGCATCTGTTATAGTTTTGGAGAAAAATGTGTTCATTTCATGTATGCGCGAAATGCCTTAAAAATGGCTTTAAAATGGATTTGGAGCATGGAGACGATTATCTCGGGATTGCAAGATAACCAAACAAAACTTTTAGTGGATTTCTACTTATTTTATTAAATATCATCTCCACCAAACAGGACAAGCTTGCATCTGTTATAGTTTTGGAGAAAAATGTGTTCATTTCATGTATGCGCGAAATGCCTTAAAAATGGCTTTAAAATGGATTTGGAGCATGGAGACGATTATCTCGGGATTGCAAGATAACCAAACAAAACTTTTAGTGGATTTCTACTTATTTTATTAAATATCATCTCCACCAAACAGGACAAGCTTGCATCTGTTATAGTTTTGGAGAAAAATGTGTTCATTTCATGTATGCGCGAAATGCCTTAAAAATGGCTTTAAAATGGATTTGGAGCATGGAGACGATTATCTCGGGATTGCAAGATAACCAAACAAAACTTTTAGTGGATTTCTACTTATTTTATTAAATATCATCTCCACCAAACAGGACAAGCTTGCATCTGTTATAGTTTTGGAGAAAAATGTGTTCATTTCATGTATGCGCGAAATGCCTTAAAAATGGCTTTAAAATGGATTTGGAGCATGGAGACGATTATCTCGGGATTGCAAGATAACCAAACAAAACTTTTAGTGGATTTCTACTTATTTTATTAAATATCATCTCCACCAAACAGGACAAGCTTGCATCTGTTATAGTTTTGGAGAAAAATGTGTTCATTTCATGTATGCGCGAAATGCCTTAAAAATGGCTTTAAAATGGATTTGGAGCATGGAGACGATTATCTCGGGATTGCAAGATAACCAAACAAAACTTTTAGTGGATTTCTACTTATTTTATTAAATATCATCTCCACCAAACAGGACAAGCTTGCATCTGTTATAGTTTTGGAGAAAAATGTGTTCATTTCATGTATGCGCGAAATGCCTTAAAAATGGCTTTAAAATGGATTTGGAGCATGGAGACGATTATCTCGGGATTGCAAGATAACCAAACAAAACTTTTAGTGGATTTCTACTTATTTTATTAAATATCATCTCCACCAAACAGGACAAGCTTGCATCTGTTATAGTTTTGGAGAAAAATGTGTTCATTTCATGTATGCGCGAAATGCCTTAAAAATGGCTTTAAAATGGATTTGGAGCATGGAGACGATTATCTCGGGATTGCAAGATAACCAAACAAAACTTTTAGTGGATTTCTACTTATTTTATTAAATATCATCTCCACCAAACAGGACAAGCTTGCATCTGTTATAGTTTTGGAGAAAAATGTGTTCATTTCATGTATGCGCGAAATGCCTTAAAAATGGCTTTAAAATGGATTTGGAGCATGGAGACGATTATCTCGGGATTGCAAGATAACCAAACAAAACTTTTAGTGGATTTCTACTTATTTTATTAAATATCATCTCCACCAAACAGGACAAGCTTGCATCTGTTATAGTTTTGGAGAAAAATGTGTTCATTTCATGTATGCGCGAAATGCCTTAAAAATGGCTTTAAAATGGATTTGGAGCATGGAGACGATTATCTCGGGATTGCAAGATAACCAAACAAAACTTTTAGTGGATTTCTACTTATTTTATTAAATATCATCTCCACCAAACAGGACAAGCTTGCATCTGTTATAGTTTTGGAGAAAAATGTGTTCATTTCATGTATGCGCGAAATGCCTTAAAAATGGCTTTAAAATGGATTTGGAGCATGGAGACGATTATCTCGGGATTGCAAGATAACCAAACAAAACTTTTAGTGGATTTCTACTTATTTTATTAAATATCATCTCCACCAAACAGGACAAGCTTGCATCTGTTATAGTTTTGGAGAAAAATGTGTTCATTTCATGTATGCGCGAAATGCCTTAAAAATGGCTTTAAAATGGATTTGGAGCATGGAGACGATTATCTCGGGATTGCAAGATAACCAAACAAAACTTTTAGTGGATTTCTACTTATTTTATTAAATATCATCTCCACCAAACAGGACAAGCTTGCATCTGTTATAGTTTTGGAGAAAAATGTGTTCATTTCATGTATGCGCGAAATGCCTTAAAAATGGCTTTAAAATGGATTTGGAGCATGGAGACGATTATCTCGGGATTGCAAGATAACCAAACAAAACTTTTAGTGGATTTCTACTTATTTTATTAAATATCATCTCCACCAAACAGGACAAGCTTGCATCTGTTATAGTTTTGGAGAAAAATGTGTTCATTTCATGTATGCGCGAAATGCCTTAAAAATGGCTTTAAAATGGATTTGGAGCATGGAGACGATTATCTCGGGATTGCAAGATAACCAAACAAAACTTTTAGTGGATTTCTACTTATTTTATTAAATATCATCTCCACCAAACAGGACAAGCTTGCATCTGTTATAGTTTTGGAGAAAAATGTGTTCATTTCATGTATGCGCGAAATGCCTTAAAAATGGCTTTAAAATGGATTTGGAGCATGGAGACGATTATCTCGGGATTGCAAGATAACCAAACAAAACTTTTAGTGGATTTCTACTTATTTTATTAAATATCATCTCCACCAAACAGGACAAGCTTGCATCTGTTATAGTTTTGGAGAAAAATGTGTTCATTTCATGTATGCGCGAAATGCCTTAAAAATGGCTTTAAAATGGATTTGGAGCATGGAGACGATTATCTCGGGATTGCAAGATAACCAAACAAAACTTTTAGTGGATTTCTACTTATTTTATTAAATATCATCTCCACCAAACAGGACAAGCTTGCATCTGTTATAGTTTTGGAGAAAAATGTGTTCATTTCATGTATGCGCGAAATGCCTTAAAAATGGCTTTAAAATGGATTTGGAGCATGGAGACGATTATCTCGGGATTGCAAGATAACCAAACAAAACTTTTAGTGGATTTCTACTTATTTTATTAAATATCATCTCCACCAAACAGGACAAGCTTGCATCTGTTATAGTTTTGGAGAAAAATGTGTTCATTTCATGTATGCGCGAAATGCCTTAAAAATGGCTTTAAAATGGATTTGGAGCATGGAGACGATTATCTCGGGATTGCAAGATAACCAAACAAAACTTTTAGTGGATTTCTACTTATTTTATTAAATATCATCTCCACCAAACAGGACAAGCTTGCATCTGTTATAGTTTTGGAGAAAAATGTGTTCATTTCATGTATGCGCGAAATGCCTTAAAAATGGCTTTAAAATGGATTTGGAGCATGGAGACGATTATCTCGGGATTGCAAGATAACCAAACAAAACTTTTAGTGGATTTCTACTTATTTTATTAAATATCATCTCCACCAAACAGGACAAGCTTGCATCTGTTATAGTTTTGGAGAAAAATGTGTTCATTTCATGTATGCGCGAAATGCCTTAAAAATGGCTTTAAAATGGATTTGGAGCATGGAGACGATTATCTCGGGATTGCAAGATAACCAAACAAAACTTTTAGTGGATTTCTACTTATTTTATTAAATATCATCTCCACCAAACAGGACAAGCTTGCATCTGTTATAGTTTTGGAGAAAAATGTGTTCATTTCATGTATGCGCGAAATGCCTTAAAAATGGCTTTAAAATGGATTTGGAGCATGGAGACGATTATCTCGGGATTGCAAGATAACCAAACAAAACTTTTAGTGGATTTCTACTTATTTTATTAAATATCATCTCCACCAAACAGGACAAGCTTGCATCTGTTATAGTTTTGGAGAAAAATGTGTTCATTTCATGTATGCGCGAAATGCCTTAAAAATGGCTTTAAAATGGATTTGGAGCATGGAGACGATTATCTCGGGATTGCAAGATAACCAAACAAAACTTTTAGTGGATTTCTACTTATTTTATTAAATATCATCTCCACCAAACAGGACAAGCTTGCATCTGTTATAGTTTTGGAGAAAAATGTGTTCATTTCATGTATGCGCGAAATGCCTTAAAAATGGCTTTAAAATGGATTTGGAGCATGGAGACGATTATCTCGGGATTGCAAGATAACCAAACAAAACTTTTAGTGGATTTCTACTTATTTTATTAAATATCATCTCCACCAAACAGGACAAGCTTGCATCTGTTATAGTTTTGGAGAAAAATGTGTTCATTTCATGTATGCGCGAAATGCCTTAAAAATGGCTTTAAAATGGATTTGGAGCATGGAGACGATTATCTCGGGATTGCAAGATAACCAAACAAAACTTTTAGTGGATTTCTACTTATTTTATTAAATATCATCTCCACCAAACAGGACAAGCTTGCATCTGTTATAGTTTTGGAGAAAAATGTGTTCATTTCATGTATGCGCGAAATGCCTTAAAAATGGCTTTAAAATGGATTTGGAGCATGGAGACGATTATCTCGGGATTGCAAGATAACCAAACAAAACTTTTAGTGGATTTCTACTTATTTTATTAAATATCATCTCCACCAAACAGGACAAGCTTGCATCTGTTATAGTTTTGGAGAAAAATGTGTTCATTTCATGTATGCGCGAAATGCCTTAAAAATGGCTTTAAAATGGATTTGGAGCATGGAGACGATTATCTCGGGATTGCAAGATAACCAAACAAAACTTTTAGTGGATTTCTACTTATTTTATTAAATATCATCTCCACCAAACAGGACAAGCTTGCATCTGTTATAGTTTTGGAGAAAAATGTGTTCATTTCATGTATGCGCGAAATGCCTTAAAAATGGCTTTAAAATGGATTTGGAGCATGGAGACGATTATCTCGGGATTGCAAGATAACCAAACAAAACTTTTAGTGGATTTCTACTTATTTTATTAAATATCATCTCCACCAAACAGGACAAGCTTGCATCTGTTATAGTTTTGGAGAAAAATGTGTTCATTTCATGTATGCGCGAAATGCCTTAAAAATGGCTTTAAAATGGATTTGGAGCATGGAGACGATTATCTCGGGATTGCAAGATAACCAAACAAAACTTTTAGTGGATTTCTACTTATTTTATTAAATATCATCTCCACCAAACAGGACAAGCTTGCATCTGTTATAGTTTTGGAGAAAAATGTGTTCATTTCATGTATGCGCGAAATGCCTTAAAAATGGCTTTAAAATGGATTTGGAGCATGGAGACGATTATCTCGGGATTGCAAGATAACCAAACAAAACTTTTAGTGGATTTCTACTTATTTTATTAAATATCATCTCCACCAAACAGGACAAGCTTGCATCTGTTATAGTTTTGGAGAAAAATGTGTTCATTTCATGTATGCGCGAAATGCCTTAAAAATGGCTTTAAAATGGATTTGGAGCATGGAGACGATTATCTCGGGATTGCAAGATAACCAAACAAAACTTTTAGTGGATTTCTACTTATTTTATTAAATATCATCTCCACCAAACAGGACAAGCTTGCATCTGTTATAGTTTTGGAGAAAAATGTGTTCATTTCATGTATGCGCGAAATGCCTTAAAAATGGCTTTAAAATGGATTTGGAGCATGGAGACGATTATCTCGGGATTGCAAGATAACCAAACAAAACTTTTAGTGGATTTCTACTTATTTTATTAAATATCATCTCCACCAAACAGGACAAGCTTGCATCTGTTATAGTTTTGGAGAAAAATGTGTTCATTTCATGTATGCGCGAAATGCCTTAAAAATGGCTTTAAAATGGATTTGGAGCATGGAGACGATTATCTCGGGATTGCAAGATAACCAAACAAAACTTTTAGTGGATTTCTACTTATTTTATTAAATATCATCTCCACCAAACAGGACAAGCTTGCATCTGTTATAGTTTTGGAGAAAAATGTGTTCATTTCATGTATGCGCGAAATGCCTTAAAAATGGCTTTAAAATGGATTTGGAGCATGGAGACGATTATCTCGGGATTGCAAGATAACCAAACAAAACTTTTAGTGGATTTCTACTTATTTTATTAAATATCATCTCCACCAAACAGGACAAGCTTGCATCTGTTATAGTTTTGGAGAAAAATGTGTTCATTTCATGTATGCGCGAAATGCCTTAAAAATGGCTTTAAAATGGATTTGGAGCATGGAGACGATTATCTCGGGATTGCAAGATAACCAAACAAAACTTTTAGTGGATTTCTATCTTATTTTATTAAATATCATCTCCACCAAACAGGACAAGCTTGCATCTGTTATAGTTTTGGAGAAAAATGTGTTCATTTCATGTATGCGCGAAATGCCTTAAAAATGGCTTTAAAATGGATTTGGAGCATGGAGACGATTATCTCGGGATTGCAAGATAACCAAACAAAACTTTTAGTGGATTTCTACTTATTTTATTAAATATCATCTCCACCAAACAGGACAAGCTTGCATCTGTTATAGTTTTGGAGAAAAATGTGTTCATTTCATGTATGCGCGAAATGCCTTAAAAATGGCTTTAAAATGGATTTGGAGCATGGAGACGATTATCTCGGGATTGCAAGATAACCAAACAAAACTTTTAGTGGATTTCTACTTATTTTATTAAATATCATCTCCACCAAACAGGACAAGCTTGCATCTGTTATAGTTTTGGAGAAAAATGTGTTCATTTCATGTATGCGCGAAATGCCTTAAAAATGGCTTTAAAATGGATTTGGAGCATGGAGACGATTATCTCGGGATTGCAAGATAACCAAACAAAACTTTTAGTGGATTTCTACTTATTTTATTAAATATCATCTCCACCAAACAGGACAAGCTTGCATCTGTTATAGTTTTGGAGAAAAATGTGTTCATTTCATGTATGCGCGAAATGCCTTAAAAATGGCTTTAAAATGGATTTGGAGCATGGAGACGATTATCTCGGGATTGCAAGATAACCAAACAAAACTTTTAGTGGATTTCTACTTATTTTATTAAATATCATCTCCACCAAACAGGACAAGCTTGCATCTGTTATAGTTTTGGAGAAAAATGTGTTCATTTCATGTATGCGCGAAATGCCTTAAAAATGGCTTTAAAATGGATTTGGAGCATGGAGACGATTATCTCGGGATTGCAAGATAACCAAACAAAACTTTTAGTGGATTTCTACTTATTTTATTAAATATCATCTCCACCAAACAGGACAAGCTTGCATCTGTTATAGTTTTGGAGAAAAATGTGTTCATTTCATGTATGCGCGAAATGCCTTAAAAATGGCTTTAAAATGGATTTGGAGCATGGAGACGATTATCTCGGGATTGCAAGATAACCAAACAAAACTTTTAGTGGATTTCTACTTATTTTATTAAATATCATCTCCACCAAACAGGACAAGCTTGCATCTGTTATAGTTTTGGAGAAAAATGTGTTCATTTCATGTATGCGCGAAATGCCTTAAAAATGGCTTTAAAATGGATTTGGAGCATGGAGACGATTATCTCGGGATTGCAAGATAACCAAACAAAACTTTTAGTGGATTTCTACTTATTTTATTAAATATCATCTCCACCAAACAGGACAAGCTTGCATCTGTTATAGTTTTGGAGAAAAATGTGTTCATTTCATGTATGCGCGAAATGCCTTAAAAATGGCTTTAAAATGGATTTGGAGCATGGAGACGATTATCTCGGGATTGCAAGATAACCAAACAAAACTTTTAGTGGATTTCTACTTATTTTATTAAATATCATCTCCACCAAACAGGACAAGCTTGCATCTGTTATAGTTTTGGAGAAAAATGTGTTCATTTCATGTATGCGCGAAATGCCTTAAAAATGGCTTTAAAATGGATTTGGAGCATGGAGACGATTATCTCGGGATTGCAAGATAACCAAACAAAACTTTTAGTGGATTTCTACTTATTTTATTAAATATCATCTCCACCAAACAGGACAAGCTTGCATCTGTTATAGTTTTGGAGAAAAATGTGTTCATTTCATGTATGCGCGAAATGCCTTAAAAATGGCTTTAAAATGGATTTGGAGCATGGAGACGATTATCTCGGGATTGCAAGATAACCAAACAAAACTTTTAGTGGATTTCTACTTATTTTATTAAATATCATCTCCACCAAACAGGACAAGCTTGCATCTGTTATAGTTTTGGAGAAAAATGTGTTCATTTCATGTATGCGCGAAATGCCTTAAAAATGGCTTTAAAATGGATTTGGAGCATGGAGACGATTATCTCGGGATTGCAAGATAACCAAACAAAACTTTTAGTGGATTTCTACTTATTTTATTAAATATCATCTCCACCAAACAGGACAAGCTTGCATCTGTTATAGTTTTGGAGAAAAATGTGTTCATTTCATGTATGCGCGAAATGCCTTAAAAATGGCTTTAAAATGGATTTGGAGCATGGAGACGATTATCTCGGGATTGCAAGATAACCAAACAAAACTTTTAGTGGATTTCTACTTATTTTATTAAATATCATCTCCACCAAACAGGACAAGCTTGCATCTGTTATAGTTTTGGAGAAAAATGTGTTCATTTCATGTATGCGCGAAATGCCTTAAAAATGGCTTTAAAATGGATTTGGAGCATGGAGACGATTATCTCGGGATTGCAAGATAACCAAACAAAACTTTTAGTGGATTTCTACTTATTTTATTAAATATCATCTCCACCAAACAGGACAAGCTTGCATCTGTTATAGTTTTGGAGAAAAATGTGTTCATTTCATGTATGCGCGAAATGCCTTAAAAATGGCTTTAAAATGGATTTGGAGCATGGAGACGATTATCTCGGGATTGCAAGATAACCAAACAAAACTTTTAGTGGATTTCTACTTATTTTATTAAATATCATCTCCACCAAACAGGACAAGCTTGCATCTGTTATAGTTTTGGAGAAAAATGTGTTCATTTCATGTATGCGCGAAATGCCTTAAAAATGGCTTTAAAATGGATTTGGAGCATGGAGACGATTATCTCGGGATTGCAAGATAACCAAACAAAACTTTTAGTGGATTTCTACTTATTTTATTAAATATCATCTCCACCAAACAGGACAAGCTTGCATCTGTTATAGTTTTGGAGAAAAATGTGTTCATTTCATGTATGCGCGAAATGCCTTAAAAATGGCTTTAAAATGGATTTGGAGCATGGAGACGATTATCTCGGGATTGCAAGATAACCAAACAAAACTTTTAGTGGATTTCTACTTATTTTATTAAATATCATCTCCACCAAACAGGACAAGCTTGCATCTGTTATAGTTTTGGAGAAAAATGTGTTCATTTCATGTATGCGCGAAATGCCTTAAAAATGGCTTTAAAATGGATTTGGAGCATGGAGACGATTATCTCGGGATTGCAAGATAACCAAACAAAACTTTTAGTGGATTTCTACTTATTTTATTAAATATCATCTCCACCAAACAGGACAAGCTTGCATCTGTTATAGTTTTGGAGAAAAATGTGTTCATTTCATGTATGCGCGAAATGCCTTAAAAATGGCTTTAAAATGGATTTGGAGCATGGAGACGATTATCTCGGGATTGCAAGATAACCAAACAAAACTTTTAGTGGATTTCTACTTATTTTATTAAATATCATCTCCACCAAACAGGACAAGCTTGCATCTGTTATAGTTTTGGAGAAAAATGTGTTCATTTCATGTATGCGCGAAATGCCTTAAAAATGGCTTTAAAATGGATTTGGAGCATGGAGACGATTATCTCGGGATTGCAAGATAACCAAACAAAACTTTTAGTGGATTTCTACTTATTTTATTAAATATCATCTCCACCAAACAGGACAAGCTTGCATCTGTTATAGTTTTGGAGAAAAATGTGTTCATTTCATGTATGCGCGAAATGCCTTAAAAATGGCTTTAAAATGGATTTGGAGCATGGAGACGATTATCTCGGGATTGCAAGATAACCAAACAAAACTTTTAGTGGATTTCTACTTATTTTATTAAATATCATCTCCACCAAACAGGACAAGCTTGCATCTGTTATAGTTTTGGAGAAAAATGTGTTCATTTCATGTATGCGCGAAATGCCTTAAAAATGGCTTTAAAATGGATTTGGAGCATGGAGACGATTATCTCGGGATTGCAAGATAACCAAACAAAACTTTTAGTGGATTTCTACTTATTTTATTAAATATCATCTCCACCAAACAGGACAAGCTTGCATCTGTTATAGTTTTGGAGAAAAATGTGTTCATTTCATGTATGCGCGAAATGCCTTAAAAATGGCTTTAAAATGGATTTGGAGCATGGAGACGATTATCTCGGGATTGCAAGATAACCAAACAAAACTTTTAGTGGATTTCTACTTATTTTATTAAATATCATCTCCACCAAACAGGACAAGCTTGCATCTGTTATAGTTTTGGAGAAAAATGTGTTCATTTCATGTATGCGCGAAATGCCTTAAAAATGGCTTTAAAATGGATTTGGAGCATGGAGACGATTATCTCGGGATTGCAAGATAACCAAACAAAACTTTTAGTGGATTTCTACTTATTTTATTAAATATCATCTCCACCAAACAGGACAAGCTTGCATCTGTTATAGTTTTGGAGAAAAATGTGTTCATTTCATGTATGCGCGAAATGCCTTAAAAATGGCTTTAAAATGGATTTGGA
>NW_027443825.1:0-34517 GCF_048569485.1 Anomaloglossus baeobatrachus | reverse complement strand
CAGTTGATCCCCAAAACGTTTTGTCTGTGAAATAGTAAACTACACTTCTCCTCCCTGGCTTCAGCGCTGTGTTGACGGTACCACCACCGGTCTACATTGGCAGAGCCTCTGAACTCAACAACTAGCTGCATCGCTGTCGACATGAAGTCAGCACTGCAGCCAAACAGGAGACCATGGCAGCATTGTAGACATAGCGCGGAACCCAGATGGGGTAAGTAAAAGATTGCTTTTTATTACAATGAAGCAAGATGCACAAAATAGTGTTTTGTCCAGAGCTTGTAAGGTATAGGTTATATTCCACTATGGCCTTGTCTTTCAACAGCAGTTTTCACCACTGGTAACAGTGTCAGGGAATGTTTTTAGTTGCTTATTTTATGCAGCATATTTGGTGCGTATTATAGTACAGCAAAATGAATGAGATTTCTGAAATCTCATGAGCACACTGCTTTTATTTTTCCAGCACAAATTTGGTGCTCAAAAATGCAGCATGTCAATCGTTGCAGCGTTTTTCAGGAATTCAAATGGACGTTTAAGAAAATCAACAACAAAAATGTAACATAAAAAAACAAAAATAAAACAAAACAAAACCCCTGCAAAAATGCCCTGTGTGAACATTTCCTTACTGTAGTGCTTAAAATAGCTGATGAATCAAAGGAACTTATCTGGCTAATGCTGAAAAAAAATACAGCAAAAAACTGTTTCTGAATCAATCCTCAAACCTTTCGATGTGTGATGTAGCCATGATACACCTATTAGTGGATGTAGATTTCTTAATGAAGCGGTTCTGTATCCAAATAGCATCGAGATACAAAGGGCCCAATAAATTGTGCCTGTTTTGTGTCGCATTTTTGGTGTTTGACGCCCTTTTTTGCTAGTGCCAAATTCATCTTTCCATTTGTGCCTTTTCTAAAGTCCATTTTATATATGTTCTCCTGTGTTAGTTTTTTTTATAATTGCCATTGTAGACAGAGTTTAGGGTTCCAAATGCTTTAGATTCATCATGTATGCCTTTTTGAAAAGTCACAAAGTTTGCCACAGATGTAATCCAATCCCTAACCGGGGTTGAATATATTTATGTCAGATATTCTGGCACAATTTTGTGCCACTTTGCAGACGTGTGACTTTTTGCACTAAAGACTCGAGTCTCAAAAATGAGTTACAGACAAAATAAAGACCATTTTTTTTAGTTTGTGCAAAATATCTTGAACTGAGTGCACCATTCCGGAGAACTTGGAGTAAAAGGGCAACAAATACAAGAAAAAAGAAAGAAAAGTGACTTAAACCTCCTGCCACCCCCAGAAATGATGAATCAAGGCAAAGAAGCTTAACCAGTCGGCTGAAGATGGGAAAATGCAACTTTAGAATAAGTGATGTGTAGAATTAAGGCAGAGATAAATAAAAAGAATAAGTCAAAAGATAGTGCTCTATTCTTAGATATTATCTGTCATCGACTGGAAAAAAAACCTAAAGCTTTAAAACACCATTAAAGCTGAGCTGCAACTTGTGTTACAAGCTAAAGTTACTGAGAGCACAATTATTTATGCAAGTGTTTTCCAAGCCTGCAAGAGCTAGATGTTTGATATATACCTCAGTTTCCTAGCAATTCATAGTGTCACCCACATGAAATAAATTAATGCGCACAGCCTGCCTTTCCAAATCGATATATGTATTAGACAATTGGAGCCAAGATTGTTAAATAACAGATGGCAAATATTTTAAGAAATGCAAAAGTAGATCTGTCAAATTCCCTATTACCCTGAGGGCAGCAGAAGGTAGGAGGCAGCAAATTTGTTGAGAATTAGTTTTCAAGAATTTTATATCCTTAGTGTAATAAGCCATGTAAATGCCATCCGTACTCATGTACTGACCATGTTTCAGCTGCCTGCACAAGTGACATACCATATGAGCAAAACGGTAACAATGTTTTGACCATTTGACTTTCAGGCTCCATATCTCACCATTCACTACAGCTTTGAGACTACCTTAATTTTATAGACAATCATCTAGGCTATCCTATACATAAATTTGATTTGCAACTATATAGCATATGATTAGTTATGCAGCTTGTTGTCATGTCACTGCACTGTTACTCTTTTGCTTGTAAAAATCTAAATTTTAATTTTTATTATTTTGTTACTATTTTCACCTTTGGTTTCAACACTGCTTGAAACCTTCTGGGCATGCTCACAATCAGATTCAGCGTTATTCCCCAATCCTATCGGCGGCCCTGTCATAACAGCCAGCGGTCAGCTGATGACCCTTGTGTCTGTCATGAAGAACTTCCTGTGAACTTCCTATTAGCGCCGACATTCATAGGAGGTCATAATTTCTGCTGTACAGTACGGTGCTGATACACTGCTCTGTATAAAACAAATGATCAGATGGTTGCAGCTTCAAGTCCCCTAAGGGGACTAGCAAATACTTTAAAACTTGAGAAAAAAGTTTAAAATATGAAAAAATATATATAAAAAAAACACACATAAAAATCCAAACCACTTTAAATCCCCTCCCTTTTGCCCCATTAAAAATAAAACAATTAAAAAATTCACATATTTGGTATTGCTGCATTCAGATTGTCTGATGTCTCAAAATACGATAAATTAATTCAAATCGGTAAACAGTGTAACAGAATAAAATTAAAAACGTCAGCATTAGTTTTTTGGCAGCTGAAAATTACAATAAAATACAATGAGGCGATCAAAACATCATTGCATCTACCCAAAAATGGTACCAGTAAAAATGCCAGCTTAGGGTGCAAAAAATAAGCCCCTCGTACAGCCTCAGATCCCAAAAAATAAAAACGTTACGGGTCTTGGAAAATGGCTTTAAAAGTGAAATTATTATTTCTTTTTTTTTTTATACAAAATTCTACATTTATTTTTCACCACGTAAATAAAGGAAAACTATAAATGTTTGGTATCTATGAACGTGTACTGACCTGGCGGACATTTTTTCACACACTGCTGAAGCATCAGAGAGCGGGCTAAAGCTGTTTTTCGCAATCGTGCAGGCTTCTCCATAATTTCCCTGCAGCTGTGACATCACTTGGTGTAGTGCGGTTGATCAGGAAGACCTTGTTTAAAAGGCTAGACAGGGAATCCAGGGACCATTTTATTGGGAATTAGGTTGGTAATCAGGGTAGTGAGACAATCTCTAAAATGTGCTAAATGCTCGTCAGTAATTATTCAAACACTCTATCTCTCCTTCCCCCAACTAGCCACCCTCTTAGCATGTTAGTATGCCCACAGGGGCGTCCTAACATGCTATTCATTGCAGCGTCTCCAGCGGTGACGCGTGTACCTGTGTCAACGGTGAATGCTGAGCTGACTATCCTGCAATTCCGGTCATGCGCAGTACACCTCTCTGAAACTGAGACATACACCCGGCTTCATACTGGAAGTGTGGTGCATTCAGCTCAGCATTCACTGCAGACACAGGTACGCACATCACTGTTGGAGACACTGCATTGAATAGCATGTTAGTATGCCCCTGTGGGTGTGCTAACATGCTAAGATTTTGTTACTTTTGGTATTTTTACACCACTCTTAGCTGCCTGTACCAAAGTGGGCAAAGCTTGGGTGGGATGGAGCTTGGTGAAGGTCTCCCAAAAAATTCATCAAAATTTGTGCAACTTTAGGTGTATAACTTACGCTAGAAATGTACTCCAGGCCCTGGCTGGAGAAAGATTTCTGGTGGAGGCACATAGCACTTGCAAGATCGGCCTAATCTATTAAGAGGTGTGCGCCATACCCCGGCGTTTCCTTCTTTGATACTGGCATGTAAAATGAATCGGGTCAATTGTTTTTCGCAAATATGATTATGTTACGCTGTCAATTACTTTTGGTTAATTGTGTAACAAAGGAAGCATAACAGTGATCATTTTGTTTATTAAAAAAACCTCCTCAATTCATTTTTATGAGTTTATATCTATACTGGTGTCCTATTCATTTCTACTGGGCCACTGCTTGTTCAGATTAAATGATTTTTATAACCCATCGAGCTCAATAGCAGATTTGTGAATTAGTCGCTGATTTTCATTACTACAGGGCGCAAGGTGGTTTGTTAAATACACGCAATTAAACCACCAGTGATAATGAAAAAAAGAAGACTATATTAGTAATTGCTACATACATACTGATGAAAATGAACTGCAATAAGGGAGATTTATTAAAAATCTTTAATAGGAATAATGCATTTATTTAAATATTTGTTGGTAGGAAACATATAGAGGAGGACACATATGTTTTTGATTTTACCCATTCTGCACCTTCTTACTTTGTATTTTAGCAAAATTAAAGTCTTTTCAGGATACTATTAATTTTTTTAAAAAAATTTTGCATATGCTACAGTATATTATTTTTATTCGGAATGGAACAACTAAACTTTTACAAATGTCAGTGCATTTCGATTTCCTGTGGTCAAACATTCAAGCAATCAAACAGAGTGGGAAAAAAAATATATACGGTATATTCTAAATATTATCAATAAATAAAATGAATGCATTTTCTATAAGGCCCTATTCACGCAACAGTATTTTGCATATGTATGGGGCATAATCTAACAGTAGGAGTTGCTCAAAAACACAGAAACAAATCTTTCCAATATATTTTATATCCCAAAACCTACTTGTCTAATCTACTTTGTCAAGCTCATATATGAAACAAAATCAGTTCAATTACTTTGCAGTAAAGTAATTAATCCACTATGTAGGTGTTGGCATCACCAGTAACTAGATCATATTTCTGAAAAGTTACTGGCAAAAACAATTAAACATCTAAAAAATGCCTTTTAGATAGCCCACTAAAATCGAGAGAAAAGATTCAGACTTTTGAAGCCCTTGCAGGCAGCTGTGAAAACATTTGTTCAAGTGCAAACAGGGGTACAAAAATATTTGCTCGGACAACCCCTTTAATTTTCAACTATGGTCACAAGAGCTGATGTCATGAATGGAAGTAAGCAATAGTACACAATATTGCAAGGCCTATAGACCACAGGATTCCTGGAGCCCAGGTAAGAAAATGAAAGAGGGGAATGTTTAGAAGTGACAGGACTTTGCAGTTGTGGATTTTGAATTAGAAAATTTGCAACATACCCCAAAATTGTTTTATTTCTTATATTTGTGTGAACAAGGTTTTGTAACACCTCATTTGTTTGCACTGTACCATTATCAGTTACCGTATATACTTGAGTATAAGACGACCCGAATATAAGCTGAGGCACCTAATTTTACCACAAAAAACTGGGAAGACTTATTGACTCGAGTATAAGCCTAAGGGCAGCTTTGCACGTTGCGACATTGCACGTGCGATGTCGATGGGGTGAAATCGAAAGTGACGCACATCCGGCGTCACAGTCGATATCGCAAAGTGTAAAACCTTTTTGATACGATGAACGAGCGCAAAAGCGTTGTTATCGTATCATCGCTGCAGCCTCCGACATTTCCATAATGCCGATGGTGCGACAGGTACGATGTTGTTCCTCGTTCCTGCGGCAGCACACATCGCTGTGTGTAAAGCCGCAGGAGCGAGGAACTTCACCTTACCTGCTGCCGGCTCCAATGAGAAGGACGGAGGTGGGCAGGATGTTTACATCCTGCTCATCTCCGCCCCTCCGCTTCAATTGGCCGCCTGCCGTGTGACGTCACTGTGACGCCGCACGACCCGCCCCCTAAGGAAGGAGGCGGGTCGTCGGTCAGAGGGACGTCGCACGGCAGGTATGTGCGTGTAAAGCTGCCGTAGCGATAATAATCGCTACGGCAGCTTTCACTAGATATCGCACGTGCGACGGGGGCAGGACTATCGCTGCAGCATCGGTAACACATTGTTACCGATGTCGCAACGTGCAAAGCCCGCCTAAGGCTATGTGCCCACGTGTGTGCGCTCTTCACCGCAGCGTAATGTCACTGCATGTCCACTTCAGAGCGCAGCTGTAAAATCTCCGTTCTGAAAATTTGGTGACTGCAGAATTTGTGCGCTCTGGATGCTGCCTCTCCCTATAGACAGAATGGAGACAGCATGCAAAGCGCACAAAAGAAGTGACATGCTGCTTTTTAGAACGAGGCGATTTGGCAGCATGCAAATGTAGCATGCTAATGTAGGAAATGCAGCAGCTACTGGTAGTAATGTGCCCATATTGTCCCCTGTAGTAATGTGCCCATATTATCCCTTATAGTAATGTGCAAAGATTATCTCCTGTAGTAATGAGCCCTCTAGTAATGTGCCCATTCTTGTGCTCTTTAGTAATGTGCTCATCCTTTAATAATGTCCTCATATTGGTCTTCTTCTTGTTCCCTATTATGCTGTTCACATACACATAAAAAATTATTCTCACCTGTCCTCCGTTCCCACGGTGTCCTCTTACCTGCTTTTTGCAGACCGTAGGCACCTAGACCCCTCGATGATCTCATCCGATGCAAGGATTGCCACTGTTTTCATCAGCGCTTTACGTCAGTTGAATGCTTTGCGGCACCACAAATCATTCAAGTGAAGTAAAGCGCTGATGACAACAGCGGAGGCCCCTGCACCGGGTGAGATCATCAAGGGGTCTAGATGTCTGTAGTCCACAAGATGTAGGTAAGAAAACACCGTGGGAACGGAGGACAGGTGAGAATACTGTGTTGTGGGACCCTCACTCGAGTATAAGTCGAGAGGGGCATTTTCAGCATAAAAAATGGTCTGAAAAACTCGGCTTATACTCCAGTATATACGGTACTAATTTTAGTACTGAAGTTGCACTATTATTATAGCACCATTTATTCTGTGGCATTTTACATGTAAAAAGGCGTATACATAATAAAAAACAAGTAAAATACAAGTCACCGACTGGTAGGAAGAGAGAGGACTATGAATCCACAGCTTCTGAAAATAACTTAAAGAGAATCTGTCATCAGAGATGTTCCTTATAAGCTGCAGCCACCACCATTAAGCCCTTATATACAGCAGTCTATGTGCCCAGGCTGATCTGTATAACATAAAAAACTGTTATTATACTCACTTGCGGTACGGTCCGATAGGTGTTGCTGGTCTTTGACCGGTGCCTCCTCTCTTCCTTCCATAACCTTCCTCCCTCCCAGCTGTGTGGATGACGCATCCTACGTCATCCACACAGAGGTTTCCATTGTGCTCCTGCACACTTTGCTTTGCCTTGCTGAGGACAAATCAAAGTATTGCAGTGTGTATGTGAAGGCGTTCTTTGATATTTCCCCGCGCCTGCACCTTACAGTACTTTGCTCTGCCCTCAACAGGGCAGAGGAAAGTGCGTGTGCACAGGAGTGCAAAGGAGGCCTCTGTGTGGATGATGTAGGATGCATCAGCCACACGGAGGTGGGAAGGAGGACTACAATGGAGGGAAGAGAGGAGGTGTCGGACCAACACCAACGATGCTTATTGGAGCCGAACGCCCAGCAGGTGAGTATAATAAAAGGTCTTTTTTATGTTATACAGATCGGCTTGGGCACTTATATACAGCATTATAAAATACTGTGTATAAGGGCTTACTGGTGGAGGCCACAGCTTATAAGGTAACAATCTGGTGACAGGTTCCCTTTAACAAAAGTATCCAGAGGAAATAACGTACCATTGTATACCTTGGTATAGGTCAGAATATTAGGAAAAAGAAGCATTCAAACAAAAGAGATGAGTCTGATATTTTACCTTTTTTTAATAAATTATAACTTTTCCCATGATTTTGTTGCATCAGGATTGTAAATACTGCAGTAATTTTAATAAGTTAAAATTAAATTTCAAGAGAAAACAGTTGAACAGTGAACACTTTTCACAGAGGAGACTTGATATTACACAAAAATATGCTGCTTTTCATTTGTATTTTAGAGGTCAAAAACATAACATTTCAGTAGTTTCCCATGCCGTGGTGATTGCAGTTTCATGAATAACATACACATGTGGCTGTGGCCCAGTTCTGGCTCACAACAGTGCAGATGAATTGAGGAACAGTCTTCACGCCATAAACACCATTGCATATTGCTATAAATGATATCTTGCCTTGATGCTACAGTTGTACAAATCTTACATTTAAAATCCTAATTTTGTCCAAAAAAATAAAAGAATATAATTAAAAAAGTTAAAATACAACTATCTCAATGTTTTCAGTCCATGAAAGGCATTACACAGAGAGAGTTAAAGTTGCTTAATTTAATCAAGTGCAGAAGACAAAAAGGCCGCTATACAAACTTCTAGGTCAGAACTGTCATTGTTTCAGGTCAAGCAGGCGTTAGGGAAGTAGGAGGCTGGCTGCAACGTGAGCCTACTTCTGGCATTTCTTTGAAAAGTACAAAATTTTAGCACCCTTTCTTGACAATGTAGCCTGTCGCTGTGCTCACCAGTCAAGACCTATGTATTTTTTTTAAAGTATCCTTTCAACAGTATTTATTTCAGGCTACAGCATGCATTTTGGTTGACCACTACAGTATAAATATTATTGTAGGTGCAATATAAAAACTAGATCTATTACAGACTTGTAATGTGAAAAAAACCCAATAATCTATTACATTATTTAATTATTTTTGTTTCTAAAGTGACAACATTAGAAGAGGGCTGGACTCAAACATTCAATCACAGTTTAAGTTTTAGTGCTAGTCTAAAAAACTTAGAGGGCCTTGTTGAGATTTTTCACATCTACCTGTCAAGTCGTGTCAGAAGAAGAGTCATAAGAGGCAGAAACAATAAAGTTTCCAGGCCCCGAGTGAGTTGCCATAGACTGGGCAGCTTGTTGGCTCAGATTGTTACAGATCAGGACTAACTGATTACTTTGGGCTTCCGACAGAGTGCTACAGCTTTGATACACACTAAAGTTGGTTTTTCTTCCAGGTATGTTACCCTTCTCACACATTGTTTTCACCATTTTGGCCAGTTTGTTTTTACCAAGAGCCTGACAATTGTACCAGTGAAGTGCTGCTAGGTTAACAACAGGCTTGATGGACAAGTAAAAAGGAGCATCTTCATAGCGCATGGCTGGAGGTCGTCGCTGTGCATATTCTTTGTAGTCTTGCACAGGACAAGTTTGTGGAGAGTGTGGTGTGGCATATACTCTACATTCTGTCCCTGCTCTTTTGATCTTTGAGTCAGGACTTTCCTGGCCCATCCACTCAAGAAATTCCAGTCCAGTCTCCAGTATTCGAAGCCTTACATCTCCCCATTTGAGTGTGGAACCATGAAAACCTGTACAGTGTCCAAAAGCTTTGGTGTTGTTCAACCAGACAAGATTCAACAAACCTTCAGGATTGTAACGACTCAGAAGACCTCTCTTGCGAAGAATAAGTTCATCAGCAAAGGTGAGCTTCATAGATTTATGGGGTTTGTTTCCTTTTCCCTTGCAACGTAGTTCAATTTGCTTTTGTTTTAAAGCATCCTGTGACCTTTTAAATTCCTTGTCTCTGGTTATGCTATAACCATACCTGTGCTCCTTGAGATATCGTTCCAGACCACACTGATAATTGGCCAGACTGTTTGGCTCATACTCAGACCCATCTTTTTGCCTGGCATCTACGAAGAAAGAAGCCAGGAAGTCATCTAGTTCTTTGCATGGAATCATGTAGATTTCTCTGGTCTCCATGGGGTATTTTGAGATGATAAAGTCTCTAAAGTTTCGCAGAGCTGTCTGTGTGCTACGAATGGTTTTCTCATTCTGTTCTCGGCTCAACTCAGCTGCGACATCATCTTCATCTAAACAGACTATAAAGGGGTAAAAAGAAGAAGAGCAAAAAGAAAAAAAGGAATGGAGAAAATATTGATATAAAGAAACAAAAAAAAAAAAAGGAAGGAAACATGCAGATGGTGGCATAAAAATGAAAGGTATAATGCAATTGAAAAGGTAAGAAGGGAAAAAGGGGAAGGAAAGAAAAGAAAACATGGTTGTGAATTCTACTATATCTGTTTGATTTGCAAGAAAAGGAAAAAAATTGCATTTTAGAACATTATTACATACCTGTTTGGACAGCCAACTTCAGTAGTTTCACAAATGATGTAGTAGAGCATAACAAAAAAAGAATTCAGTAATAGTTTCTTCGTGTCACTGGGCACTCATGGTGCGTGTAGATTGTCAGGAAAAAAAATAATGTGATATTGGAGATAATCCACATTTTGAGAAAAAAAATGTGAGATTAAAGCTTTTACTTTTACTCTTTATCCCACTGCTTCATGTGTGTCAATTCAACTACTAAGCCCATTTGTATGTGCTCCATTTGTGAAACCAGAGGTTGTACTGGTTCCATTTCATTAATTTCAGCTTTCAAAATCTTTGTCACATTCATAACGAATATTAAACAAAATGTTAAAGCCATCCACATGCAGCTTACACAGAAGCAGAATGACTACACTATTCAAGACATTTTTTAAAGATTGCAGTAAAACAGAAGTATGAAAAATAAAGCCACAGTAAAGCAAAGGTGAGTTTTTAAACTATTTCACAAGAAGTAAAGGGCAGTGTTTAGAAAAACTTGTGCAGACAGAAAGTGAAGGGGATCGGCATGATGGGCAGACCAACCAAACATATTAATGCTATCATTAACTACAGCTCCTCTGCATTACAAATTCATATGAGGAAAAGATTTTCACATCAATTTCATTGGTTACTTAATGAAATTTCATATTTTATAGTGTCAATTATAGTATAATCATACCAATTTTTAGAATAAAAAGTACATATTAGCAAAGTGGGGTTGGCCTTTTTATTTGTTTGGCATTTCTCTAAATTTAATCTAATAAAACCCTCAGCTTAGCTGTAATGTGCCCAGAAAGACTGGCCTGAACATTGGGATTGTGAGCTCCTAGCTTTTCCCACAACACTCTACAGCCTTGCTCTTTCCACTTACCCTAGCGCTGCCACATACTTTATCCAGCAGTTTCCAAATGGTGTCATCTGTAATGTTATAACTGTCGGCAACAGCTGAAAGGCAACCTGTCAAGTCCCTTATGCCCTCCAACCCAGCAGCATTCATGCCTGTATTCCCAAAATCCCTCCCGAACCAGCCCGGTATAACGCTATTGACTACTATGAATGTTTACAAAAACAACTTATAAACTTTGCTTTCTCTATAGTCGCAGGGACTTTAGTTCTCCTGACTAGTCAGCCCTATTTCCATGTTATCATGACAATGTTGGTGTAATAACATGATTTCCACGAACCACTGTCACCATCAACTCCTGGAAATCTCACACATTTGTATGTCTCATTTCAGCTGCGTCAGAGAAGCAGGGTGGACACTTCCCTGCTTCATTAGGCAAACTGCGCATGACTGGAAGTTCAGAAGACGGCTTACGTATTGGTCTTCTGAACTTCCAGTTACGAACAATGCGCCTAATTAAGCCGGGAAGCGTACACCCGGCTTCAAAGGCACGCTGACCAGGCTGACAGGAGTCACATGGTGAAGATACTTGGTTTAAACAAAAAAAAAACCAATGGCATGAAAGGTCCTCTATAAATGTACCAACCCTTTTGTAAAGACATCATCCAAATGAAACAAATGGATTTTGATCAGATGTACCACACGGCACCAATAGCAAAACCATTTACTGAACAGTAATATTACTATATTTGAAGGGGTTGTCTGCAGGGCTTTGAAGTCGGAGAATCGGTATAAAATAGACCGACTCCTAAAATATATAATAAATTGGCTACAGTAGTTCAATGCAAAATGTGCTGAATATGTTTTCATTAGAATTTGGGAAAGTTATGAAATGTCCTATAAATGTCTGTTCCATTTCTAATCAAATCTAGGCTTTTAGTTGAAATTAATCTGTGCTGCACTTTAGGTACATGATAAGTAGTGAAGCTCCTCCTCTACAGATAAGGGTAAAAACACACACATAAAGAATGCCTGCAATCATCTCAGAACTGCTAGAAACTCTAGAGTGAATAGGAAAGCAGGATTAAGGTAAGTACTTCTTAACCCCTTCATGGCCTTGGATGTATAGAGTTGAAACCATAAGTTTACATACACTATCTAACAAGACACATATGCATGTTTTTCTCACTATCTGACATGAAATCAGAATAAACCTTTCCAATTTTAGGTCAATTAAGAACCAAAATTATTTATATTTGCCAAATGCCAGAATAATGAGAGAGAAGGTTTTAAGGTATTTTTATTACTTTCTTCAAAGTTAAAAGATTACATACATTTCATTAGTATTTGGTACCATTGCCATTAAACTGTATAAATTGGGTCAAACATTTTGGATACCCTTTCACAAGCTACTCACAATAGTTGGTAGGAATTTTGGCCCATTCCTCTTCACAGAACTGGTGTAACTGAGCCATGTTTGTAGGTCGCCTTGTTCTCATCTGCCTTTTCAGCTTTGCCCATAAATTTTCAACAGGATCGTGATCAGGGTTTTGTGATGGCCACTCTAAAACTTTGACTTTGTTATCCTTAAAGGGAACCTGTCAGCAGAAATGTCCCCTAAAACCTAACAGATTCCCCCTCTGCAGCTCCTGGGCTGCATTCTATAAAGGTCCCTGTTATGATTGTGCCCACTTTCTGACCGAAAAAAAGTGTTTATAAAGTTGTACCTTTTTGGCTTCTGATTCTGTAAATCCGTCACGGGAGCGGGCTGCCTGATGGCCGTTATTCTGCCCCCTGGTCCTGTATGCCGCCCCCATCGCTGATTTCAATACTTCTGGACGCCGCCCACTGCTCCAGCCATCCCCGCGCATGCCCAGTGCCCATCTCTCGGGGATGAGCACTGTGCCCAGCGTCACCGCTGGTGACGTGCACGCAGGGTTAAGATTATGGGTGGTGCTGTGATGTTTATTCCTAAGCAACCGCCCATAATCGCGGGACCGCGCTTTCGGTGTAGTCACTGCTCCGCGCTCTTCCCATCTATTTCCTGCCTCGGGGCAAGATGGGAAGGAGGCGAAGTGAGGTCAGCAGCAGCGCGCTTGCGCAGAAAGAAGCAGGCCGAGGGGGAAAGCGCGGTCCCGCGATTATGGGCGGTTGCTTAGGAATAAACATCACAGCACCGCCCATAATCTTAACCCTGCGTGCACGTCACCAGCGGTGACGCTGGGCACAGTGCTCATCCCCGAGAGATGGGCACTGGGCATGCGCGGGGATGGCTGGAGCAGTGGGCGGCGTCCAGAAGTATTGAAATCAGCGATGGGGGCGGCATACAGGACCAGGGGGCAGAATAACGGCCATCAGGCAGCCCGCCCCCGTGACGGATTTACAGAATCAGAAGCCAAAAAGGTACAACTTTATAAACACTTTTTTTCGGTCAGAAAGTGGGCACAATCATAACAGGGACCTTTATAGAATGCAGCCCAGGAGCTGCAGAGGGGGAATCTGTTAGGTTTTAGGGGACATTTCTGCTGACAGGTTCCCTTTAAACCCCTTTGGCATCATGCTTCTGGTCATTGTCCATTTGGAATAACCATTTCCGCCCAAGCTTTAAGTTCTTGGCTGATGTCTTGATGTCTTGAGATGTTCTTCAGTATTGCCACATAATTTTCTTTCCTAATGATGCTATCCATTTTGTGAAGTGCCCCAGTCCCTCCTGCAGCAAAACAACCCCACAATATGATGCTGTCACCCCTGTGTTTCCCAGTTATGGTGTTCTTAAGCGTCAAAGCTTCTCCCTTTTTTTTCTCCAAATATAATGATGGTCATTATGGCCTAACAGTTCAATTTTAATTTCGTCAGACCACAGAACATGTCTCCAAAAATTTAGCTCTTTGTTCCTGGGTGCATTTTCAAACATTAAATTGGCTTTTTGATGTTTCTTTTGAAGTGATGGCTTCTTCCTGGCAGAGTGGCCTTTCAGCCCATGTTGATACAGTAGTTGTTTCACTGTGGATAATGACACAATCTTACCAGCTTCTGTCAGCATCTTCAGAAGGTCTTTTGCTTTTGTTATTCAGTTGATATGCACATATGCACCAATGCATGTTCATCTCTGGTACACAGAACCCGTCTCCTTACTGAGTGGTATGATGACTGGACATTCTCATCTTGTTTGTACTTGCAAATAATTGTTTGTGCAGATGAACGAGGCATCTGGAAATTGCACCCAAGGATGAACGAGACTTGTGCAAGTCCACATTTCTCTTCCTGAGATGTTGGCTGATTTCTTTTGACTTTCCCATGATGCTACAGAAAAAAGAAGTGTGTTTCAGGTGTACATTAAAATACATCCACAGGTGTGTCGCTAATTAACTCAGAAGTTGCCAATAAACCTATCAGAAGCTTCCAAAGACATGACATCATCTTTAAAGGCATAGTACTCTTAGTGTATGTAAACTTTTGACCAGTAATGCAAATGCCTTAAAGCATTTTCTCTCATTATTCTGGCATTTGGCAAATATAAATAATTTTGGTTCCTAACTGACCTAAAACGGGAAAGGTTTATCCTGATTTCATGTCATATAGTGAGAAAAACATGCATGTCTTTTTAGCTAGTGTATGTAAACTTCTGGTTTCAACTGTATATATGTCCAAGGTCGTGTCATCCTGGTTATTAGAGCTCCGATCAGCAGACTTATGCAGCTTAACAGGCTCAGGTGGATAAGAGATACAACTACATCTACTAACCACTTAGATAACGTTGTTAAAATATGACAGCGCAATTTTAATGGCTGCAGCGGGGATCGTGACGTTCCCTGCCGCCATTGGCGGCACCATGGCGCTATTTCCATGGTAGCATCGGGTCAGCTGATGACCCCTGACAATACCATGCCTCACTTTCTGAGAGAGCCGACAGAGCGCCGACACTAACAGGAACAGTGCATTTCTGTCTGCAGCATTGCTCTGATCAGCACAAGCAATCAGAGTTAGCAGTAAAAAAAAAACAGTAAAATCAATAAAAAAAGTAAAAAAAAGGATTAAAAAATTAAAAAAAGCTAAAAGTTTAAATCACCTCCCTTTCGCTCCATTGAAATTAAAACAATAAGAAAATACACATATTTGTAATTGCCGCATTCAGAAATGCTAAATCTATCAAAATATAAAACCAATTATTCTGATCGGTACACGGCGTAGCAAGAAAAAAAAATTCCAAATACCAAAATTAAGTTTTTTAGTCGCTGCAACATGGCATTAAAATGCAATAACAGGCAATCAAAGTGTCACATCTATGCAAAAATGGTATGTCAGCTCAAGACACAAAAAAAATAAGCCGTCACTGAGCCCCAGATCCCAAAAAATTAGAACGCTAATTTTATTTTGGATACATTTCTGTTTTTTTTTTTCACCCCTTAGATAAAAGAATATATGTTTGGTATTTATGAACTCGTATTGATGTGTGAGTTTTACCATATAGCGACTGTGGTAAATAAAAGACCCCCAAAACAATGCTGCAATTGCACTTTTATTTGCAATTTCACCGAACTTGGATTTTTTTTCAGTACACTATATGGTAAAAGTAATGGTTTCCTTCAAAATGAAAACTCGTCCTGCAAAAAACAAGCCCTCATACAGCTATATTGATGAAAAATAAAAAAGTTATGGCTCTTGGAAGAGGAGAAAAAAAACGAAAATGAAAACGAAAAATCGCCAAGGGGTGAAGGGGCTAAAGGATATCTAAAGCCCGCTTTACACACTACAATATATGTTACGAAGTGTCGGTAGGGGTCACGTCGTAAGTGACGCACATCCGGCATCGTAAGGTACATTGTAGTGTGTAATAGCTACGTGCGATTGCGAATGAACGGTAAAATTTTCATCGCATACACGTCGTTCATTCCTCATAAATTGAACGTCAGGTTGTTCATTGTACCCGAGGTAGCACACATCGCAGTGTGTGACACCCCGGGAACGATGAACAGATCTTACCTGCATCCTGCGGCTCCCGGCCAGTAATGTGGAAGGAAGGAGGGGGGCGGGATGTTTACGTGCCGCTCATCTCCGCCCCTCCGCTTCTATTGGCCGGCTGCCGCGTGACATCGAAAGGAAGTGGACGTTCGCCGCCCACATCGAGGTCATATGGACGGGTAAGTACGTGTGACGGGGGTTAATCGTTTGTGCGGCACATTCAACAAAATTGAACGTGCCGCACATACGATGGGGGCGGTTACGATCGCATACGATATCGTATGCAGAATCGTAACATGTAACAATAGTCCAGCATATAAGTTCTCTCTGTATGCTCAATGCTTTAGTTGAACTCATGTTTGGAGAGGTTAGCGCTGTGATGGCTTTTACACACTATACATACAGTGTGCTCAAAAGTTTACATACCCCGGCAGATTTTTTGCTTTCTTGGCCTTTTTCAGAGAATATGAAAGATAAAACAAAAACTTTTTTTCCACTCATGATTAGTGGTTGGGTGAAGCCATTTATTGTGAAACTACTGTGTTTTCTCTTTTTAAATTATAATGACAACCAAAACCATCCAAATCACCCTGATCAAAAGTTCACATGCCCCAGTTGTTAATATCGTGTATTGCCCCCTCTAACATCAATGACAGCTTTAAGTCTTTTGTGGATGAGGCTCTTTATTTTCTAAGATGGTAAAGCTGCCCATTCGTCTTGGCAAAAAGCCTCCAGTTCCTGCAAATTCCATGGCTTTCTTGCATGAAATCCACGCTTGAATTCTCCCTAGGTCAGGAGACTGAGATGACCACTCCAGAACCTTCACTTTGTTCTGCTGTAGCCAATGACAAGTCCACTTGGCCTTGTGTTTTGGATAATTGTCATGTTGGAATGTCCAAGTACGTCCCATGCACGGCTTCCGAGCTGAGGAGTTGAAATTTGCCTCCAGTGTTTGCTGATAACGTGCTGAATTCATCTTTCCTTCAACTTTGACCAAGTTTCCTGTGCCTTTGTAGCTCACACATCCCCACATCATTAGCGATCCCCCTCAGTGCTTTACAGTAGAAATGGTGTTCGTTTCATCATAGGCCTTGTTGACAACTCTCCAAATGTAACGTTTATGGTTGTGGCCAAGAAGTTCGATTTTGGTCTCATCACTCCAAATTACCTTGTTCCAGTAGTTTGGAGGCTTGTCTCTGTGCTGTTTGGCATATTGTAGGTGAGATACTTTGTGGCATTTGCACAGTAATGGCTTTCTTCTGGCGACTCGACCATGCAGCCAATTATTCTTCAAGTGCCTAGTTATTGTGCATCTTGAAACAGCCGCACCACTAGTTTTCAGTGAATTATGTATTTCAGCTGATGTTATTTGTGGGGTTTTTTTTGTATTCCAAACAATTTTCCTGGCAGTTGTGGCCCTAATTTTTCATTTGTAAATCACAGTTTGAACACTGCTGACTAGCATTATCAGTTCCTTGGATATCGTTTTGTATCCCTTTCCTGTTTTATACAGTTCAACTATCTTTTCCCGTAGATCCATTGACAATTCTGTTGCTTTTTCCATGACTCCCAATCTAGAAACATCAGTGGCTGGATGAAAGAGTCTGTCTGGATCCCAGAAACTCACTCAGCTTTTATGCACACACCGATTACAAGCAAACAGGTCACAGGTGAGGATGTTATCTTTATTAGCCATTCAAACCAATTTGTGTTAACCTCTGTGCATGTTATCAGGCCAAAATCACCAGGGTATGTGAACTTTTGATCGGGGTCATTTGGATGTTTTTGTCTGTCATTATGATTTAAAAAGACAACACACATTAGTTTGACAATAAATGGCTTCACCCAACCAACCACTAACTATGAGTGGTAAAAAAGTTTTTGTGTCATGCATATTCTCTGAAAAAAGGATAAGAAAGCAAAAAACTTTTGAGCACAATGGTAGAATATAAGGGGAAAAATGTTTTCTAACATCCCAAATTCGAAAAACCAGCAACAGGATCGATGAGGACTAAGAGATTATATATATATATATATATATATATATATATATATACACATACATACATACACACATGCACATACACGCAGACACATGCACACACACACACACACACACACACACACACACGTGAGAAAAGTACTGTTGGTATAGATGCCAAAACTTCATGTTTTTAGCTCTGTTAGCAGTTTTTTTCTTTCTGGAGTATGGTTCAGCACAAACTTGCTCCCTCCCTCCCTGCTCCCCTCTTCATAGACTGTGAAGCATCATAATGTGAAGCATTTAGCGAGCTGTACCCCGAGAAAAGCCCAATAATGAAAGCTCAGGGTTAAGCTATCTAATAACATACATTTTACAAACTAAATATTTATCATTTGTACTATTGATTTATGCAAAATTAGTTTTATTCCTATCCAAAATTCCCTATTCTTGCAGGCTTGACAAAATACCTTATTTTTTTATAGGACACAAATGTTTTTGAGAGCAAATTTGTTTGATTACAAAATGTCTAAGAAGCTTCCTATGATGTCAGCTGTATTTGAGCATTTCACAGTTACTCAAGATGAAAAATATTTTGTGTTAATGTATGACAAGTGACCCAGATGAAAACAAAGGCTGTGAAGTCAAAATCAGTGCATACTTAGGCAGTTATAAAAATGATTCTATAAAAGCTTTTAATCTAAAAAGACATTTACAACGCTTCCACACAGAAGTTTTTAAAGCTGTGACTGAAAAAGATCACAGCAGCACCAAAAAAACAGTGCCCAGCACTTCCCACCAGGCAATGGAGGAGGAAAGAGCATCTCAAACTCAAACATCAGTTACCAGATATTTTGTAAGTGACAATGTTACTGTAACAATAACAGCAGATAAGTTTAAAAGACAGCTCATGATGGATTGTGTATCATTATCATTATTTGCACAACAAGCTGTTACAGCTCTTAATGGGAGAAATGGGAGAAACTTGGTGTTTCTCTGGAAAGAGAAAGTATCAGAAATTAGTGATTGAAGAAGTCCTTAACCAAAAGGAAGATCTTAAAAAGATTCTCAAGAGAGCTAGCAATAAGAGATAGTCTGCAAGAGGGACCTGCTCGAACTCTGAATGGCAAAGTGAGGAAATTGGTTATTGCTGCCCGAACCCCTAAAATTGATTCCATCTTGAACAGAACGAGGAATTGCTGATCAACAATTAGTGCTTACGCATCATTAATTAATTAATGAAGCATCACTGGGACAGCCCTTATTTAATGATTGAGTGACTGCTTGAGTTTAAACCGATGGCCAACCCTCAGGTAACACTAAATGAAGGTCAATGGACAAAGGTGGCTGAATTGAAGGAATTGCTTCATCACCCATTTACAGTGACAAAAATGATACGCTGAGGATTTAACTCCTGGCATTTTCATAAAAGAGTGGAATAACTTGCTATTGTGGCTGTCCCAAAGAGAAGGGTTAATCGCAGATGGCAATGCTGTTTCAATGAAACGGAGAGAAACACTGGTATTAGAAAATAAAATTCTTCTGGCAGCTGTGTATGTGGACTCAAGTCATTGTATATTGCTGAATGATCAACAGCTTACTAAAGGAAAAGAAGCTCTGACAGAGGTAGCAGTAAGGATGAGTGGGCTACAGGACTGTCAAGAACAAGAGGAATTGTGTCATCCAGGGCTACTGCTGCCAAATCTTCAGTCTTATCAGATGAGGAGTTTAATTTTGAAAAGTATTTGGACGACATGAAGCAGCAAAGCGTTGCCACAGGGAAAAAGATTCCATTCCCATAGCAAACAGATTGGTCATATTTCGGAAATATTTTTCACTTGCTCTCAAAGAAGTAGAAGAGTTCAACTGTTCATCAAAACTGATTGGGCATGAGGCAATTCCTTTATATCCTGAAATGGCTAAACATGTTGCACATGTGGTTACCGCGTTGCCACAAACCCAAGTTAGTGTACAGGTTGTTCTCTAGCCTTAAAATAACTACCGTATTTTTCGCTTTATAAGACGCACTTTTGTTCCCCCAAATTTTGGGGGAAAGTAGGGGGTGCGTCTTATAATCCGAAAATAAGGGGGGGTGTATATATATATATATATATATTATAATATATATATATATTATAATATATATATATATATATATATATATATATATATATATATATATATATATATATATATACACACACACACACACACACACACACACACACACACACACACACACACACACACACACACACACTACAGAGTCCAGGGGAGGTGGTGGCAGCTCTTGAGCGGTGCTGGGGGCAGGTGACAGCTGCGAGCGGCAGCGTTTGATCTCCTGCTCCCGCTCATATAATATGCACAGCCGCTGTCCATCACCATGGTGCTGAAAGCGCACTACGGCGATGGGCTGGGGCAGCGCGCATATTAGATCTGCCTGCGCCCTCCTTTGATCGCACATGCCCCCCCTGTGTTAGCTATGGCCCCCGTGCTGCTGCCCATAGTAAAATAAAAAAGCTTTACTCACCTCCTCCAGCGCTGATCTCCGGTCTCCTGCTGCTGCCGCTGTGATCATGCAAGCAGAGATGATATCACTCTGCCGTGCCAATCACATGACCGGCCGAGAACCAGGAAATGCAGGAGGCCGGAGCTCAACCCTGAGGAGGGAGTCACGAGACAGGACAGTGCTGGAGAAGGTAAGGAAAGAGTTTATTTTACTAAAAGCAGCAGCATGTGTGCAGCCACAGGGGGGGGCCGTGTGTGCAGCCACAGGGGGGGCCTTGTGTGCAGCCACAGGGGGGGCCTTGTGTGCAGCCACAGGGGGGGGGGCGTGTGTGCAGCCACAGGGGGGGGGGGCGTGTGTGCAGCCACAGGGGGGGGGGGCGTGTGTGCAGCCACAGGGGGGGGGGGCCGTGTGTGCAGCCACAGGGGGGGCCGTGTGTGCAGCCACAGGGGGAGCCGTGTGTGCAGCCACAGGGGTGGCAGTGTGTGCAGCCACAGGGGGGGGCCGTGTGTGCAGCCAAAGGGGGAGGCCGTGTGTGCAGCCAGGGGGGGGGGGGCCGTGTGTAGCAGCCACAGGGGGGTCGTGTGTAGCAGCCACAGGGGGGTCGTGTGTAGCAGCCACAGGGGGGCCGTGTGTGGCAGCCACAGGGGGGGCCGTGTGTAGCAGCCACAGGGGGGGGGCCGTGTGTGCAGCCACAGGGGGGGCCGTGTGTGCAGCCACAGTGGGCCATGTGTGCAGCCACAATGGGCCGTGTGCCAGCCATAGGGGACATGTGGCACCACTGGGGGACATGTGCCAGCACAAGGGGGCTATATTCAATATAAGGTGGCCATATCCAGATTAAGGGGGCTAATTTTAGGATGGGGGCTATGAGGGACATATACCTTATATGATTTGTTAGACGGACACTGGCATTATAAGACGGACCCAATTTATTAAAGAATTCTCTATTCCTTCAAATTTGGGGGTGCGTCTTATAATCAGGTGCGTCTTATAAAGTGAAAAATACGGTAGGTCATATTTGAAGTCATCTATGAAGGCCATAGTATTTCTCAGAACAAATTCATAGACTGCACAAATGTTATTCAGTACGGTTTTGTTGAAAACTGTTTTTTTCCTACTTATTACATTGCATATTTACAATTTATTAAAATCTTTTTGTGTTCTTAAGTTGTATTCAAATAAATATTTTTTTGTTCTATCTAAATAGCTTGATTATTATATCATAATGATGATTAAAAGCCTGATGTTAGCATTTTACTTCAGAAAATGTATCACTTAATCATGAGCCAAGTAAGAGTGAGTTAGAGTCGTGGAATCAGAGTCAGGGAAATTGCTGAATCAGAGTCAGAGGTTTGGCTTACTGACTCCACAGCCCTGGGTGTCCTTGTCTGGGACTTCAACAGTGATAGCCTATCCTCAGCACAGGTCATCAACATCTGATAGTGGGAGTGCGATATCTAGCACCCCTGCTGATCAGCTGTTTACAGTGCCAGTGGCAGCCGGGACCTACTCAGTTGTGGAGCTCCACAGCTTCGTCAACTGTGGCCGTGACTGGGTGCTGCACAATTGCTCCCTATTGGTTTGAATAGGGGGCAGATATGAGTAGTTCCAGCCGGAGACGGCACTGGGAACAGCTGTTCGACGGGGGTGCTGGTTGTCACACTCCCACCGATCAGCCAGTGATGACCTATCCTGAGGATAAGCCATCAATGACAAACTCCTGGACAACTTTTTTAATTAAATAAATCCCATATAAGGCCATTTTTGGCCGTCCCCCTTGCTTTCTAAATTCTTTTGTGGTACAGTATATATTAGTACAGTTTACTGAAGGATTTGGTGGTATTCTGACCTCTGAGATCTGACTCCACAATTCAAACAATGCAGTTTATTCTACAATGGTTTGAAAATTATTCTCAGGTTTGAAAATTATTCTCAGGTTCATAAAGTGATGGCATAGCCTAATGAAATGCTAAGACTTTACACGATGATGAAAAGTTTTAATCAGTGCAGGGTAGACGTTCTATGAACTTTCACAGCTCCAATATCAGAATTTGGCAAGCTATACACAACACCATGTCTCTAAACTTTCTTAGAACTGCAATGCCAGGCATACTGTCACCAGGCCAAACATATCTGCCAATACCCTAATGCTCCTTCTAAATATAGTTTCTTTGCTTTTTTCACATTATTGTCTATATGGTCATTCTACACATCTGCAGAGCATCCAATTAAAACAGTTGTAATTACAGGATGACATTTCTATTAGTTGGTCTGCAGTAACCATAAATGAAGTGGTGCCATACTATGAAAGAAAATGAAATTACATACAGTATGTTATGTATTGATGGGTCAATTCATTCAGATTGTAGCCTGAAACATAATGCAACTTTTGAATTTATGGTAGCAACTAACTTGTAAAAAAGAAAATAAATTTTAGCATTCAAAGGTAGACATTTACTAATAGATCCAGAAAAGCAAAGCATGAGCAATGTTTATTTGTTTCATCCTACATAGATTCCTATAAAATAACACATTCTACGGTAATATGTCAGCAGGATTTAACCCCCAAAACTATTTAAAAGGGAAGGTAGCTCTTTCTAAGACAAGTCCAACAATACCTTTACATGGCCAAGCCATTCTTCTATTACTGAGAAATCAGGGTTTGGCTTGATATGTAAATGAGAGTAAAGAACTATTGTAGATATGAAACCTCTGTCACTCCAGCTCTATTCCTTGCCAAGTGCCACTGGCGTTAAAGCCGCGCTGTCGCCAAAGGATGATAGAAAAATTTGCTGACTTAATGAAAGATTATTTTATTCCATAGGTCTACGCGTTTCGAGGTGAGGACCTCTTCATCAGGACCACAAAAATCAGAAAAATCAACAATACATCAAACAAAAATCAACAACACAATACATTGTTAATTTTTCTGATTTTTGTGGTACTGATAAAGAGGTCCTCACCTCGAAACGCATAGATCTATGGAATAAAATAATCTTTCATTAAATCAACAATTTTTTTTATCATCCTTTGGCGACAGCGCGGCTTTAACCCCTTCTATTCTCCAGCATTGAAGATCTATGCCAGGGTTCCCCAACTCCAGTCCTCGAGGGCCGCCAACAGTGCATGTTTTCAGGATTTCCTTAGCATTGCATGGGTGTTGGAATCATCAACTGTGCAGGTGATTAAATTATCACATGTGCAATACTAAGGAAATCCTGAAAACATGCACTGTTGACGGCCCTTGAGGACTGGAATTGGGGACCCATGATCTATGCTATGTGACTCCAGGCAAATTAGCATCAAGCAGCAAGAGGCAGTGCTGGGTGGTGAATAGAGCTGGAATACCAAAGGCTTCATATCTTCAGCCTCATTTACAAATCAGCTGGTTTCTCAGTTAGGCTATGTGCGCACGTAGCGTTCTGCCCTGCAGAAATTTCTGCAGTGATTTGAACAGCACACATGCGCTTCAAATCGCTGCAGAAAGAGTCCGTAATGAAAAAGAAAAAAAGCCGATTCAATGCGCTCTGAGTGCAGCCCCTCCCATAGACAGAGCGGGGGCTACAAGCAGAGCGCAGGAAAGAAGTGACATGTCACTTCTTAAAACGCGCGCTTCGGGCAGCAGCCGAAGCGCTGCGCTCTAATACGCCACGTGCGCACGTCTCCTGCATAATCATCATAGATTATGCTGGGGACACAGGACGCATGCAGTTACGCTGCGGTGCAGATCGCAGCGTAACTGCATGCAAATATGCAACGTGTGCACATAGCTTAACCGAGGAATGGACTGGCCATGTATAGGTATCACTGGACTTCTCTGTGAGAGAGCTACATGCACTTATAAATAGTTTTGGGGGGGTTAAATCCTGCTGACAGATTCACTTTAAAATGTCCGAATTAGTTAATGCCATTTCAGATACCATATTAGAGAATTTTCAATAATGAAGGGTGATTTTTTTCTGGAACTTTCTTGATCATCCAACTTAGATAGCTAGAAGAACTGGTATATATGTGCATTTCACAGATGCCCCAGTAATTTCAGTATGCACAGTTCATTGCTTAACTTATATCAGCAGATTTAAGGGGTCATATCATATATGACTATACCTGTGCACTTTACATCCTCTTTGTATAAGTTACTCTGTAATGCATCTCACAATAAATATTACTATTCATTGTCTGATTCCAGTATGCCATGCATGACTAGCTTTAAGGGTCCCTTCACACATAGCGACGCAGCAGCGATCCCACCAGCGATCTGACCCGGTCAGGATCGCTGCTCCATCGCTGCATGGTCGCTGTTGAGCTGTCAAACAAGCAGATCTCAACAGCGACGCAGCAAGGATACGGCGACCTTCACAGCGATCTCAGCGGTCGCAGGGACCATGTCACATAGCACGATTCTAATCTTGAATCGTGCACCGTTTCCGCGCCCCCTCCAGTCCTATTGGTGGTTGTAGGTGCGTTGTGACTGGGCGGTCACTTAATATTCAACTGCACAGAGTCACTGATTTTCAGGGATCCCGTAGCGAACGCAACTGCGTCACGCAAGTCCCTTGCGTCGACGTTATAATTCTATCTGATGAACGGATGAAGCGATGCAGAATGGACTGTATTGCGATCTGCTTGCTACACGCGGTCAGGGAAGTGAACTAGCCCTACCTACAAAATGAACTGTAATAGAACAAACAATGGAAGACGCCCAATGAGACGTCCAATGAGAACGCAGTAGCGATCACCAATCAGAACAGAGAGGGCGTGGAAACCAACGAAGATGCACGCCTACGTGAGTCGTGAACAAGGTCGCTGTCTAGGAGTCACACACAGAATTGCGTCCTGCACAGCAGGACATCGCCTTTGAAGAAAACGAACCAGCACTGTGTGTAACGAGCAGCGATCTCACAGCAGGGGCCAGATCGCTGCTCAGTGTCACACACAGCGAGATCGCTAATGAGGTCACTATTGCGTCACCAAAACCGTGACTCAGCAGCGATCTCGCTAGCGATCTCGCTATGTGTGAAGCACCCCTTAGCCTACTGAAAAAAAAGGAACAATGAGGACTTGAGAGTAATTTAGACGAATTGCTAACTAAAAATACAAATATTAGGAATATATGATTATACAGACAGTATACTGCACAGACCTACGCTTCCTTTAATGAAAGCCTTGAGACATAAAAGTCATGCACTGACAAGCAAGATTAATTACATCTTTTAGTTATGCAATATACTGAAAAAGAAGAAGCTTTGCTTTTATTGTTATTGAAGCAAAATGATGAATCCGTACATTAGGAATACATACAAATTACTGAAATAAAATGAATAATTCAGTGCTGTATTATTGCTTGTAGACCTATTATTTTCAGATGACTAATATTATGTATTACACAAATGAGACCTGCTTGCTGCAAATCTGTCAAGGACACCAGCTAATTAGGTTACTGGGTGGAACTCATCTCAACTCTGTAACCTTATCTACACCTTTTTACATATGCCATAGAGCGCTCATTACATTAGGAGGTTATTTCACCATTAGATAACCATTTATTGGATTCATATGCCTTTTTAATATCTACCTAAATTAACCATCTGGAATATTGACAGCTTACATAAAGATCAAGGCTACTGAAAGCAAAACATTTAATAAGCATATTCATCTTAAGTTTGGAGTGGTGACTGTAGTGGTAACTGGTCTAACTAGTAATATCACAGTTCCCTGCTGATTATTTTCTATTCATTCCCCTTTGTAGTAGAGCATACATGTATTCCATTTTTTAACCCCTTAACGACCGCGGGCCGTAAAATTACGTCCTAAATGACATAATCTTACTGCCCGCGGTCCTCCGGCGGCAGCATGCCGCGATCGGCACACATCTCAGCTGATTTTCACAGCTGAGATGTGTGCCTGCTAGGCACGAGCAGAATCGTTATCTGCTCGTGCCGATTAACCCCTTATAATGGCGCTGTCAATACATGACAGCGCCATTATAAGCGCAATCGCGGTAAAGTTTTACTTACCGCCGAAACCGGAAGTCACGTGACGCGATCACGTGACTCCCGATAGTTGTCATGGTAGTACAGGGTCATGTGATGACTCCTGTACTACACATGAATTGGTTTCACTTTCGCTGTGCCCGGGGCACAGCAAAAGAGAAAGACAGCGTATCTGCTGTTTACAGCCTTCCAGCTGTGATCAGCAGATACTGCAGAGCGATCGGAATGCTGATCGCAAGAGCCCCCTAGGGGGACTAGTAAAATAAAAAAAAAAAGTAAAAAAATAAGTTTTAAAAAATTAAAAAAAAACAAAAAAACCTAAAAGTTCAAATCACCCCCCATTCGCCCCATTAAAAATTAAAGGGTTAAAAAAATAAAAAATATACACACATTTGGTATCGCCGCGTTCAGAAACGCCCGATCTATCAAAATATAAAATCAATTAATCTGATCAGTAAACGGCGTAGCGGCAAAAAAATTCCAAACGCCAAAACGACGTTTTTTTGTCGCCACAACTTTTGCGCAAAATGCAATAAGAGGCGATCAAAACGTAGCATCTGCGCAAAAATGGTACCGTTAAAAACGTCAGCTCGAGACGCAAAAAATAAGCCGTCATTGAGCCTAAGATCCCGAAAAATGAGAACGCTACGGGTCACGGAATATGGCGTAAAACGTGCGCCACTTTTTTCGGACAAACTTCCGATTTTTTTTTAACCCCTTATATAAAAGTAAACCTATACATGTTTGGTGTCTACGAACTCGCACTGACCTGAGGCATCACACCCACACATCAGTTTTACCATATAGTGAACACAGTGAATAAAATATCTCAAAAACCATAGTGCTATCGCACTTTTTTTGCAATTTTTCAGCATTTGGAATTTTTTTGCCATTTTCTAGTACACAATATGGTAAAACTGATGGTTTCATTTAAAAGTACAGCTCGTTCCGCAAAAAATGAGCCCTCACATGACCATATTGACTGAAAAATAAAAAAGTTACGTCTCTCAGAAAAAGAATGGCGAAAAAAAAAAACGGAAAGCGAAAAATCGGCCGGTCGTGAAAGGGTTAAAACATGAGGCAATCCATTCTAATGACCTAAGAGCCACACTGACATTCTGCACTTCTCAGATCTACGTGAATCTCTCTTCTTCTAAACCTCTCTATCATTATTTTCAGATAAATAGCAGACACGAATTTCCAAATTTAGCATATGGAATAATACATTGTATATAAGGGGTTGTCTCACCAGATACATTTATAACATATTCTGTAGAAAAGCATTAAAAGTCCAAAAGATGCAGGTCTCCCGCTTAACTCTAGAACAGGGGTCCCCCAATCCTTTCTTTTCAACTGGTGCTGCAGGTATAATAACTGGAGGGGTGACCAAGCAAGTGTGCATGGCTGTAGCGCTGGATATGCTATAACTTGTTGTAATGAAACATTCCCTTTATAGAGGTCTTCTTTACCTTCCTGACATACCCCTTTGCTAAATACTTGCATTCCACATGAAATATTTCTGGAGCATCTTTTCATAACTGTGCACTGTGATGTTCCCTTAGTACAAGTAACTTAAAGGGGTGGTCCACCCATATTAATTATTGGCCACATTGATATTATGTTGAGAAACAATGTTTCTTTCAAATAACTTGTGTTGCCAATAGTGCCTGTGATCGGCGGTGTTGCGGTCCACTCATCCCCATCGCCTGACCCCTGGGCTCCGTGACCTCGGGGGTCCAGTGATGTCACGTCAACTTCATGCTCACAGCACATCACTGCAGTCTGCCCCAGTCTCCATGAATCACTGGGCTGTGGGTGGCGTTTCACCACTTATCACAGCTCAGCGTCACAGCCTATCATCTCCCTGCTGCAGAGTGTGCAAGCAGGAGACACACTGGGCTGTGACGAGTGGTGAAACGCCGCCCACAGCCCAGTCACTCAGGGAGATTGGGGCCGGCCACGGTGATGTCAGGTGAGCAGGAAGTTGACGTGACATCACCGGATCCCTGATGTCACGGAGCCTGGAGGTAAGGCGATGGGGATGAGCGGACCGCAATACCGCCGCTCACAGGCACTATTACCAACACAAGGTATTTGAGAGAAACCTTGTTTCTCAACATAATGTCATTGTTGCCAATAATGAATATGAGAACCACCGACAACTGGGTTTTACCATTTCCTTAGTCAAAGTGTATTTTCCCTATACAGTCTGGCAAAGTCACCACTAATTAGACTAGTGTTCATTGGTAAAGTTTCCTCTATTTTCTACATTGCTTCTCCAGCATCTCTAAAGCCTTAGCTACAAATGAGCTGTTTGCTACATGCAAATCTAATATATAAAGCTGAATGTGTGTATGTATGTATGTATGTATGTATGTATGTATGTATGTATGTGTGTGTGTGTGTATGTCCGGGATTGGCATCTGCACCGTCGCAGCTACAGCCACAAAATTTTGCACACTCACACTTCTGGACCCCGACAGCGTCATAGGCAATGTTTTGAGAGGAAATTTTAACCCCACGTTTTACAGTTATTCACCAAAAAACCTGCCTCCATTAAAGCGAATGGAGCTGGGAGCCACAGTGCAGCCAGAACTTCAGACGAATGCGCAGCCACGCCCTTAAATGGAATGTTGGCGTGTCACAATGCAGCCAGGGAAAGAGACAGACACAGACAGGGAAAGAGGCAGACACAGACAGGGTAAGAAACAGACAGACAGAGTAAGAGACAGACACAGACAAAGAGACAGACTGACAGGGAAAGAGAGGGAAAGAGAGAGACAGGTTAAGAGACAGACACAGACAGGTAAAGAGACAGACACAGACAAAGAGACAGACACAGGGAAACAGACAGACAGGGAAAGAGAGGGAAATAGACAGATAGGGTAAGAGACAGACAAAGACAGACAAAGAGACAAAGACAGACAAAGGGAAAGAGACAGACAGGGAAAGAGAGGGAGACAGACAGGGAAAGATACAGACAGGGAAAGTGACAGAGATAGATAGACAGGGAAAGAGATAGACAGACAGGGAAAGAGATAGATAGACAGACAGGGAAAGAAATTGAGACAGACGGAGAAAGAGACAGAGACAGTCAGAGACAGACAGGGAAAGAGACAGACAGACAAAGAGATAGAGAGAGAGACAGAGAGATATATACAGAGGGGGAAACAGACATTATAATTACATTTATATCTATTTGTTTTGTTTTGGTTTTTATGTGCAGAATACATTTATGTTAATACATTCTATTTTGTTAACAGCAGTTATTAACCCGGGCAAAGCCGGATAGTACAGCTAGTGAAAATATAAAAATAAATTAACAAACTTATTTAAGATAATGTAACAAAATGGACCATGGAAAATACTTTATGAAAACTTAAAAGTCAAGTCAAAAAAGCAAAGATGTAAAAATGATCTGGGAACTTTCTAGTCTAGAATGGACACTGGCAGAGAACTATGATGATAAGCATTTCAAGTGGTAAATACAAGTCTACTTAGACAGCACATGCAGCACCTATTAAAATATTGAAGTAAGCAGTCATACAGCCCTTGACATGTTATTAAATGAAACAAACAGGGGAAGACAACCATTAATGGAAGCTTAATGTGAAGAATCTCTGGAATAGAAGACACTTGATAAACAGCAATGAGATCTATCTTATTACTTATAGCTATGAGAGGGACAGAATATGGATACAAACGTCAACAATGAAGCAGGATTGTTTACAAAATGTTATTTTTTGCCAGCCTTGTTTATGACAGCAGCGGTTTTATTTAGGTAAAAGAAAAGCTATGTAGTGGGCTTAAAAAAAGCCAGGCACTCATCTTCACACATGAGGCCATACATCAGAGTATACTAGCTGAGGTGGCAGTTCCATGAAGCTTCCACAGCCAGGTCTGAGGCATCAATTATTACAGAGAAAGATATTTTGCAGACAATCTCTACTTGTTAAAACTACAGTGTATACAATGTGGACATATTGAAGTGCGGGCATAGTTTACATAATTATAGTATAAAAAGTGAGCTAAACACTGCAGCTAATACAACAATTGTCCAAGTGAAATACATAGGGCCCAATTGAAAGATTTTGCACCAAAAAAGTTGCATAAATTCTTGTAAAAGTAAAAAACTATTGTTGCAACTCGGAGTTTCCACCAGTTCCACCCATTCTAGACGTCACAGCTCATGCAATTCATGACAAGCTGTGACATTACCTATGCCAGAAATCTTACTCCAGTCAGGAAATGGAGTAAGACTTCTAGGCTTGAGTACGGAGGAGAAAGCTTACCGTCAGAGGCACTAAATTCATTAAGAGGCATGCAACTTTTCATGAATCTGGAGTGTCTGACTCCACCCACCGCGCCCCGGGAAAATAGACGTTCTTGGTGAATTAGGGCCAGAATCACAAAGATATAGCACACATAACAGAGTACAGCAAAAGCTGGCCCCCTTTACTCCCCAAATGTGGGATGAAAATGGGGGTGCTTCTTATAGTCAGAATTGTACTTAGTTCATTGTGGGGAGTGGAGGGCAGGAGCAGGGTCACCGATGCAGGAACTTAAAGATAGCATGCGGCGATAACGTGTATCTGCTATTAAAGAAGATGAATATTCCCTGCTCCCAAAGCATAATCTCGCTTACCTCTCTACACCAAGGTCAGTGATAGTAAAATGTTCACAGTCATTTACTATGACTGAAGCCGGCGCTGAGTGGTGGGCGGGATTATAGGTGTGGGGAGCAATGAATATTAATTTTAGATTAGCCGGCAGTTGACTGTGGGTGCATGGCAGTGATGTCACGGGTTGCCCATTGCTTACACACCAAAGTCAGTTGCCAGCACGAGAAGTGGACGTGATGCTCCTTGGGAGTAGAGGCAAGGTGAATATAATCATTTAATTTTTTTATATGTTAAAAGTCGCATAACGGGAGGCATATATATCAGGAAGAGCCCAGGATGGGGACATATATACCAGGATGGAGATCATATATACCAGGATGGGGATCATATATACCAGGATGGAGATCATATTTACCAGGATGGTGAATATACCCTCCCAAGCAAAAGGGCAACAAAGCTTTGAACATTTGACTTTCAGGCTCCATAGCTCACCATCTACTACAGCTTCAAAAGTGATACTAACATATCATGTTGTAGACAATTATCTTGGCTATCTCATACATAAATCTGACTTGAAACTATTTAGCATGTGTTTAGTTATGCAGATTCTTTCCATGAAGCCTGAAAGTCAAAAGTTCAAAAACATTGTTACCCTTTTGCTTGTCAGTGAATATACCAGGATGAGGGACAAGTATACCAGGATGGGTTTACATATATACCAGATAGAGGCCCAGGATGTGGGACATTAGTACAGAATTGGATTACATTACCCACATAACAGAGTCAGCAGCAGATCCCCCCAATAACAGTGACCACATATTTTCCTTCAACATTTTTTTCCCCATCTTCCTCCTCTAACACCTGGGTGCATCTTATGGTCCAAAAAATACAGTATGTTTTCTGTGATAACGTAGTAAGACAATCATATCGATATCATATCTATGGTACAAATACAAGACTGATGCACTCTGCACAATAGAATAATTGCTTTTTTGGACTCCTTATAAACACTAAATAAATCAAAGAAATTAACTCTGTGTGTGTAAGAAAAGAGGCAAACATTACAATCTATAAATATCATTGTCCTTAGCTAACTTTCATCATGCTCAGGGCTGCCAGTTTAATTAGGCCAGTGTACTCCAGATTCTTAAAGCAGTAAGTGTAGGAATAAGCATAGTTTGCATGCTCTACTATAGAACTATATTACTGCTGCCATAGCTTCATTATATTGAATACAACAATTAGCAAATCTTATATTTACAATAAAAATGTACATATCATCATTACCTCAGTGATAATAAGCAACATTCATGCCAATGGTTGGTAATCGAAAATTAAATTTGAGAATACACAAGGACAAGACGGCAATAGTAATCATGTTCTAACTAGTAGTGGTGCCCATTTAACAAGAAGGAAAAAAAAAAACCAATAATACTTATATTCAAAATGGTAAAAAAAAATATTTATTATGTGTGAGATTTTTGTAAGGTCCATTCATGCAAAGATCTAAAAAATAAATTGTGTAATGCCAGGTGTGCATGTTTGTTTTAGTGGGAAGAGGAACAAAATACATGCTGAAAACTACATTTCTTATCAGCACTTTGCTTCTCCACAGTGCTACATACACCTCCCTCCTCCTCTGTCTGTGCTCTTGACTAACCTTTTGTGTGAGAGTAGTAAAACAAAGAAAAAGAAAAATAGAACTATAAAATAAAGGTAATGTCTAAATTAAATTGAATAGTGAATGGTGTTCAAATATGTTTAAAAAATATATATACCGTATTTTTCGCTTTATAAGACGCACTTTTGTTCCCCCAAATTTTGGGGGAAAGTAGGGGGTGCGTCTTATAATCCGAATATACGGGGGGGGGGGGGGAGGTGTATATATATATATATATATATATATATATATATATATATATATATATATATACACAGAGTCCAGTGGAGGTGCAGGCAGCTCTGGAGCGGTGCTGGGGGCTGCTGGGGGCAGGGAGAGCTGTGAGCGGCAGCGTTTGATCTCTTGCTCCCGCTCATATAATATGCACAGCCGCTGTCCATCAGAAGCGTGGTGCTGAAACTGCATCGCGCTGATGGGCTGGGGGAGCTGTGCATATTATCTGCCTGTGCTTACCTTTGATCGCACAGGATCCCCCCTCCCCCTGTGTTAGATATGGCCTCCCGTGCTGCTGCCCATAGTAAAATAATGAACTCTTTACTCACCTCCTCCAGCGTCTGCCCGGTCTCCCTCCTGCTGCTGTGATTAGGAACGCAGAGATATCTCTCTGCTGTCCCGATCACATGACCTGCACTAGAACCAGGAAGTAGGAAGTGCAGGAGACAGGAGGAGCTCAACCCCGAGGAGGGACACACGAGACAGGACAGTGCTGCAGAAGGTAAGGAAAGAGTTTATTTTACTAAAAGCAGCAACATGGGGGCGATATGTAACAGAGGGTGATGTGTGCCTGCCACAGTGGGCCTGTGTGCCTGCCACAGTGGGCCTGTATACCTGCCACAGTGGGCCTGTGTGCCTGCCACAGTGGGCCTGTCTGCCTGCCACAGTGGGCCTGTCTGCCAGCCACAGTGGGCCTGTCTGCCAGCCACAGTGGGCCTGTCTGCCAGCCACAGTGGGCCTGTCTGCCAGCCACAGTGGGCCTGTCTGCCTGCCACAGTGGGCCTGTCTGCCTGCCACAGTGGGCCTGTCTGCCTGCCACAGTGGGCCTGTCTGCCTGCCACAGTGGGCCTGTCTACCTGCCACAGTGGGCCTGTATGCCAGCCACAGTGGGCCTGTATGCCAGCCACAGTGGGCCTGTATGCTAGCCACAGTGGGCCTGTATGCCAGCCACAGTGGACCTGTGTGCCTGCAAGAGTGGACCTGTGTGCCTGCAAGAGTGGGCCTGTATGCCAGCCACAGTGGGCCTGTATGCCAGCCACAGTGGACCTGTATGCCAGCCACAGTGGACCTGTGTGCCAGCCAGAGTGGGCCTGTGTGCCAGCCACAGGGGCCGTGTGCCACCCATAGAGGATGTGTGCCAGCCATAGGGGAAATGTGGCATCACTGGTGGACGTGTTCAATATAAGGTTGGCCATATCCAGATAAAGGGGGCTAATTTTAGGATGAGGGGGCTATGAGGGACATATACCCTATATTATTTGTTAGACGGACACTGGCATTATAAGACGGACCCCATTTATTAAAAAATTCTCTATTCCTTCACCAAATTTGGGGGTGCGTCTTATAATCAGGTGCGTCTTATAAAGCAAAAAATATGGTATATATATATATATATATATATATATATATACATACACACACACCGTATAATATATATATATACATATATATATATATATATATATATATATATATATATATATATATACACATATATACATACATACATACTGGCAGATTGATATAGTGGCACAAAAACATTCTTTTTTTTCAAACAATGTACGGTATGTATTGTACAAAATTCCATAAATCTGGTATTACCATAATGGGGGTGACCCACAGGATAAAAAGAACAGTTTATTTGTGCAGCACAAAACTGTTATTTTTTTACTACTTCTTACTATAAAGAGTTAACAAAAATTAGATAATAAGTTATATGTCCCACTGACAAATATACCGTATCCCAAAAAAAAC